>NC_083226.1:165443958-165641750 GCF_032191835.1 Heteronotia binoei | reverse complement strand
TTCTTGCTCAATTTGACCCCCCTTCCTGCTCCTTAGATCACAGGCGTTCATCACTTCAGTTCTGAATGGTACTCCCCCCCCACCCCAGTTTTCAGCCCTTTTCAAATTTCTTGATTGCTGCCTGTAAAGAAATTAAATGCTCCAAGCCTTGTTTCCCATACCTTCTGTTTTGTGTTGCCAAAGGACGAGCTGTCAAGGAAGTGATGTTCTTGATACAGTCTACCAGGGGTTCTTTTTTTTGTAGCAGGAACTCCTTTGCATATTAGGCCACACCTCCCTGATGTAGTAAATCCTCCAAGAGCTTACAGGGCTCTTATTCCAGGGCCAGATTGGTGTAGTGGTTAAGTGCATGGACTCTTATCTGGGAGAACCGGGTTTGATTCCCCACGCCACCACTTGCAGCTGATGGAATGGCCTTAAGAACATAACATAAGAACATAAGAGAAGCCATGTTGGATCAGGCCAATGGCCCATCCAGTCCAACACTCTGTGTCACACAGTGGCCAATATATGTGTGTGTGTACAAAAGAACATAAGAGAAGCCATGTTAGATCAGGCCAATGGCCCATACACACACACACACACACACACACACACACACACACACTGTGGCTAATAGCCACTGATGGACATCTGCTCCATATTTTTATCTAAACCCCTCTTGAAGGTGGCTATGCTTGTGGCCGCCACCACTTGCCTGTGAATTCCACATGTTAATCACCCTTTGGGTGAAGAAGTACTTCCTTTTATCCGTTTTAACCTGTCTGCTCAGCAATTTCATCAAATGCCCACGAGTTCTTGTATTGTGAGAAAGGGAGAAAAGTACTTCTTTCTCCACTTTCTCCATCCCATGCATTATCTTGTAAGCCTCTATCATGTCACCCCCACAGTCGACGTTTCTCCAAGCTAAAGAGCCCCAAGCGTTTCAACCTTTCTTCATAGGGAAACTGCTCCAGCCCTTTAATCATTCTAGTTGCCCTTTTCTGGACTTTCTCCAATGCTATAATGTCCTTTTTGAGGTGCGGCGACCAGAACTGCACACAGTACTCCAAATGAGACTGCACCATCGATTTATACAGGGGCATTATGATACTAGCTGATTTGTTTTCAATTCCCTTCCTAATAATTCCCCAGCATGGCGTTGGCCTTTTTTATTGCAAACGCACACTGTCTTGACATTTTCAGTGAGTTATCTACCATGACCTCAAGATCTCTCTCTTGGTCAGTCTCTGCCAGTTCACACCCCATCAACTTGTATTTGTATCTGGGATTCTTGGCCCCAATGTGCATTACTTTGCACTTGGCCACATTGAACCACATCTGCCCATGTTGACGCCCACTCACTGTGCCTCAACAGATCCCTTTGGAGTTCCTCAGAATCCTCTCTGGTTCTCACCACTCTGAACAATTTAGTGTCATCCGCAAACTTGGCCACTTCACTGCTCACTCCCAACTCTAAATCATTTATGAACAAGTTAAAGAGCATGGGACCCAGTACCGAGCCCTGTGGCACCCCACTGCTTACCGTCCTCCCCTACGAAGACTGCCCATTTTATACTCACTCTCTGCTTCCTATTACTCAGCCAGTTTTTGATCCACAAGAGGACCTGTCCTTTTACTCCATGACTCTCAGCTTTCTAAGGAGCCTTTGATGAGGAAATTTATCAAAAGCTTTCTGGAAGTATACACACACACACATATATATATACTGTGGCTAATAGCCACTGATGGACCTCTGCTCCATATTTTTATCCAATCCCCTCTTAAAAAACTGGCTATGCTTGTAGCCGCCACCACCTCCTGTGGCAGTGAATTCCACATGGCCTTGGGTCAGCCATAGCTCTCAAAAGAGTTGTCCTTGAAAGGTTAGCTTCTGGGAGAGCTCTCTCAGCCCCACCAATTTCACAGGGTGTCTGTTGTGGCGGAAGAAGATAAAGGAGATTATAAGACACTCTGAGACTGATTCAGAGAGAAGGGCAGGGTATATCTACAGTCATCTTCTTCCTACTGTAAGCTCCAGGAAGTTTGGCAGCATCAGGGGTGTGTGGCCTAATATGCAAAGGAGTTCCCGCTACCAAAAAAGCCTTGCAGTCTACAGATGTACCAAAGCATCCTCGTGGTCCATGGGAGGCTTTCCCGGAGAAGCCTTCTGACTGTGTGAGAGATCTGTGACTCATGTTGTGGATGGAATCACCAATGGCTAATTCACACATGTGTCCTGTGGCTCAATATCTCATCTCTGGACAACTTATCGCTCGATGGCTCAGGGTCGGATGTGTGAATTGCCTCCTCTGGGAAGCATTCAGATGGGAGGTCAAGCCCGATGGGACCATTGTATTTGTGGGTCTTTGTTCGCTGTTTCACGCATCATCGCTTACAAGCATCGAGTGATGGGTCAATAGGTGTGAACCAGCCTGAAGTTGTTGGGGGGACAATGGAAGACCAGGATTTATCAATGATGGTAGAAATTTGTCTGGATGTGTAATACAGTGCTGGATACCAGAGTACCGGGGTACCAGATCAGGTTCAAGATTACGGCATTAACCCAATTTTGAGCTAGTCGATAAGTATCACTACCTCTTCCGGGGTTACTGGTGGCCATTCTGGGGCATCTGCTAGGGAAGGACAGGCATCAACATTTTGGGCTAATTTTATGATGTTGTATTTTATAATGAGTAAGTGTCTTTATAGATAAAAAAGGAGTAAAGGTAGTCCCCTGTGCAAGCACCAGTTGTTTCTGACTCTGGGGTGATGTTGCTTCCACAATGTTTTCATGGCAGACTTTTTACGGGGTGGTTTGCCATTGCCTTCCCCAGTCATTTACACTTCCCCCCAGCAAGCTGGGTACTCATTCTACTGACCTCGGAAGGATGGAAGGCTGAGTCAACCTCGAGTCGGCTACCTGAACCCAGCTTCTGCCGGGATCAAACTCAGCTCTTGAGCAGAGAGTTTGCAGTGCTGCAGCTTTTCCACTCTGCGCCATGGGACTCTTGTCTTAACTCTAACAATGTCTTAAACTATAACAATATATATAGTATATTATTATATATATATATATATATATATATATATATATATATATATATATATATATATAACTATAACAATACCCTTATTAATGTTCATCTGACTGAAATGTATCTTATGCCAATAAAGGTAACTGAACTGGAATTGGTATGAATCCTTCATGGAATCAAAAGGATGATTGTTGGCAGGGCTTTTTTTGTAGCAGGAACTCCTTTGCATATTAGGCCACACCTCCCTGATGTAGCCAATCCTCCAAAAGCTTACAGGGCTCTCCTTACAGGGCCTACTGTAAGCTCTTGGAGGATTAGCTACATTGGGGATGTGGCCTAATATACAAAGAAGTTCCTGCTATATACAAAAAAAGCCCTGATCGTTAGCTTCTCTGAAGGAATCAGTTACTTAAAAGCCTTGGGACAACAAAGACAGGAACCAAATTGCACCCTATCTTGCAATAATGTCCAAGAATTTCCATTATGCTCAGATCTCTATATTTCACTGTATCCCCTGCGACTGCCTCATCAAGCTTTGTGAATAGAATTTTCTCTGCTGTACTTCTAATTTGTATCTGGGGAAACTGATGAAATGTCTTCATGATAGTCTGCCTTTTTGGCTTTTTGGGTTCATAATTCCCCCAGCCTCAATAAAGTGGAGTCGTGTGGTCATCCATGATGGTTAAATGGAGCCTCCAGGTTCAGAGATAGTAAACCTCTAAATCAAATGCAGAGGGTAAAGGAAGAAGGGGGTAGGGCTGCCAGCTGTGAACCATAAGCCTTCTTTTCCTCTCCCGAACAGTCTTTCTAGGCAGAACTGGGGCGGGATTAGCAAATATACAGTGGCTGCCAGTGCTCCACATTTGACACCAAAGGTCCCCATTCTTGTTGAGCTTGTGAACTCTTTTGGAATTGGAATAGGACTGCCAAGCCCCCAGTTCGGGCAGGGGTTCTCCTGCCTGGGAGGTTCCCAACCCCGCTGGCCCACACTGGGCCAGTGGGGGGAACCTCCCCCAATGTTGCCAGCGTGATGATTTCACCCACGAGTGACATTATCGTGCTGGTGACGTCATGCACCGGCCACTCTAGGCATTTCTGGAGAAACTCTATGGTTTTTCTGGATGCTCTAGCAATTTGGGAGGGAAAACTCTATGGTACCAGAGTTTTTCCCTCCTAAAATGCTAGAGCATCTGGGAGGACCATAGAGTTTCCCCAGAAATGCCTATTGTGGCTGGCACATGACATCGCCGGCGTGATGGCATCACTCATGAGTGACATCTTCATGCCGCACACGCGTAACAAGTGCTGCACGCGCAACCCTAAATTGGGAGGCTGTATGCCAAGCAACCTCCTAAGATGGAGGAAGAACTTGCTGGGTAGAAGCTCCTTGCAGAGACAATATTGATGCTTCCTTGGCTGTCATGAAATGTCTTGGGTTTCAATGAAGTAGAGGCAAGGCCCTTTGCTTTAGGGAAGCGATTTTGTTGAGGAAGAAAATGGGTGGCTGCCTCAATGGTGATCATAGATCTAGACCAGGGTGGCCAAACTGTGGCTTGGGACCCACATGTGGCTCTTTGACACATACTGTGTGGCTCTCGAAGCCCCCACCACCACGTCAGCTGGCTTGGAGAAGGCATTTGTCTCTTTAAATAACTTCTCCAGGCCAGTCGGCAGCTTGGAGAATGCATTTAAAGTTGCTTTCTTTCCACCTCTCCTCCCCATCTATTTTCCTTCCTTCCTTCCTTCCTTCCTTCCTTCCTTCCTTCCTTCCTTCCTTCCTTCCTTCCTTGTGGCTCTCAAACCTCTGACATTCATGCCTTGCAGCTCTCAAACATCTGATGTTTATTCTATATGGCTCCTATCTTAAGCAAGTTTGCACCCCTGTTCTAGATAGGTGTTTTGCCAGCTGTTTGGAAACCAGGGAGCCTTGAGGGCCACAGGAGGCTGTTGCTGGATTTCATTTGTGTTGTGCATTGTGTTGTGTTGAATCAATGGTTTCTCAACCCATTGTTGACCTTTTCATATGTTAACCTGGCCACATCTCTAGGTGTAGGATTTCATATAAACATCAGGGCTGAGACACAACAGTCTCAACATTTTGTGTACCAGTTTGACAGGTTTTTGACATTGTTAAAACACCAGTTGTTTACTTTCTTGCGCATTCAGGAAGCAACATGCTCTCCTACTTGACTTCCTGTACCATTAGTAATGTTGACAAATAAGCATCTTGTTGACTGGGTTGCATCATAAGGCCATCATATTTGCTTCTTGAGTGGCTGGGATCATCTATGCAAGTAATGCTGTGGGATTAAGAAATCCCAGGAAGGGGGGAAATGGCATGGAAGGACTAGCAAGGGGAACCAGGAGCACTGAGCAATGGGAAAAAGGTGAATATTCTCACAATTCACCTTTTGTGGAAATAGTATCTCTCTGAAAATAGCCAATTGTTGCTGAAAAAATGAATGTTAAGAACCTAAAAAGAGCTCTGCTGGATCACACCAGTGATCCATCTGGTCCAGCATCCTATCTCACACAGGGGCCAACCAGTACGACGGAGATCCAACAACTGGGCATAGAGGCCAAGGCCTTCACAAGAGCCTTGCTGGATCAGACCAGTGGTTCATCTAGTTCAGCATCCTGTCTCACACAGTGGCCGACCAGTTCCTCTGGATGTCCAACAACAGGGCATAGAGGCCGAGGCCTTCATAAGAACATCAGAAGAGCCCTAATGGATCAGACCAGTGGTCCATCTAGTGCAGCATCCTGTCTCACACAGTGGTCAACCAGCTCCCCTGGAGGGCCAACAAGAGGACAGAGAGGCAGAGGCCTTCATAAGAAAATCAGAAGAGCCCATCTAGTCCAGCATCCTGTCTCACACAGTGGCCAACCAGTTCCTCTGGAAGGTCAACAACAGGGCATAGAGGCTGAGGCCTCCATAAGAACATAAGAATATCCCTGCTGGATCAGACCAGTGGTCCATCTAGTCCAGCATCCTGGCTCACACAGTGGCCAACCAATTCCTCCATGAGTCCAACAACTGAGAATAGAGGCCAAGACCTTCCCTGATATTGCAAACTGTGATTGTGCAGTGTAGCCTTAATGCAAACAAGTTATGTGGCCAAGAACCAAACAGGCAATGCACCTCAGGGGTATAGACACTTGCTTTGTATGAAGATGGTCAAGCTTTGGCCTCTCCTCAAAAGATCTCAAGTAGCAGCTGCTAAGAAAGAACTTTCTCTGCTTAAGACCCTGGAGGAGATTTAGCCAATCAGCATAAACAATACTAAGTATGCTGCACCAATGATCTTACTCAATATAAGGCAGCATAGGTACCTCTTCCACTCTGTCTTTCACAAATAACATCCCCTGCAGCTGGTACTTTTCATCAATATCCCAACAACTCCATTGTAAAACTCAAGGGAGGGATGGTGGCTCAGTGGTAGAGCATCTGCTTGGTAAGCAGAAGGTCCCAGGTTCAATCCTAGGCATCTCCAACTAAAAAGGATCCAGGCAAATAGGTGTGTAAAACCTCAGCTTGAGACCCTGGAGAGCCGCTGTCAGTCTGAGTAGACAAGACTGACTTTGGTGGACTGAGAGTCTGATTCAGTATTAGGCAGCTTTGTATGTCCCTATGTTCATATGTCCAACTTTGTAAGCTGTTGCATATGGAGAAGGAGAAGAAAGGAATCCCCATTGGGTGCCTTCAGCACATGACCCTTGGTGCTTTCTTCTTAGCTAGTGCAACAGTAGACAAATATCCAAGAATGCCTGGATACAGCTTCTTGAATTAAAATTGTCATAAAATCTTATTCCCATCAGACTTTTTCAATTACTTTCTCATATGTGGCCATAGTGGCATGGCAAAGATTTCCACCTGTCTGCCTTAGAAGTTTTGGTTATTTTACCAATTTTTCTGGGGAAAGATTTTAGAAAGTTGTCAAATCTTAAGAGTTCAGCAAAATTCTCACAGGGGGATTGAACATGGGAGCCCTAGGGTTGCCAATCCCCAGGTGGGGGCAGGGGATCCTCCAGTTTGGAGGCCCTTCCCCCACTTCAGGGTCATCAGAAAGCGAGCTGGGGGGAGGAGGGAAATGTCTGCTGGCTACTCCTTTATTCCCTATGAAGACCGATTCCCATAGGGTATAATGGATAATTGATCCATAGGCATCTGGGGCTCTGGGAAGGCTGTTTTTTTTAGGTAGAGACACCAAATTTGCAGCATAACATCCAGTGCCTCTCCCCAAAATACCCTCCAAGTATCAAAAGGATTGGACCAGGGGGTCCAATTCTATGTGCCCCAAAAGAGGGTGCACCTATGCTTCATTGTTTCCCATGGAGGGAAGGCATTTAAAAGCTGTGCGGTCCCTTGAAATGTGATGGTCAGAACTCCCTTTGGAGTTCAGTTATGCTTGTCACACCCTTGCTCCTGGCTCCACCTCCAAAGTCTCCTGGCTCCACCCCCAAAGTCCCGTGATATTTCTTGAATTGGACTTGGCAACCCTATAGAGCCCAGAAGCAAATATCTTTTTTTTTTTGGGGGGGGGAGTAAGAAAAAAAGAGCACCATAAAACTGAGAGGTTCCGGAGCTCCACTCCTGCAAGCTTCTGCCCAAAATTAGGCCTGCATGTGAGCCTGATTGCTTATTGTGTATGCTGTTGCTTGTGTGAGTAAGCCAGGGGGGACGTCAAGAATTCTTGTTTTCAGAGGGGAGGGGAATCTGTCAAAACCACCTCCGTTCTGGAGAGCTGAAGCAGAATCTATTTTTGACACCAGCATATTCCATGACTCAGTCGCCATATTGATGTGCACGCTTGGTGTGTGTCAGACTCATCCCACCGGTGAACGCTGTCTCACAAAGCTATTTCCATTCAGCCCACCGGTTAGCGTCGTCTCCCTCAGCTTCCCTAGTGCGAATGCTGCCTACTACTGGGATGACCCCGGGCCAGTGTTTATGAAGAGGATAATTGAGATATCAGAAACTCCGCTGATGATAAGTCATCTTCAATAAATTGCTCCTTACTTGACAATCTTTCAGAATTATTCCACCCACCAATGTTTATCGGAGTGTGCTCTGGCGGTCTCTTTGATCTCTTGAAGCCTGGGCTCACTTTGGATGACACTTGAGAGGATGGCGCGGGGGTTGTTTCACCCTGGCTGCACTCAAGACCCCCGCCGGGGGCTCGGGGCAGTCATCTCTGAATCTTGGCCCAGACAGAAGAGGGAGAGGGGGCTGGAATCTTGAGGCTAAATTACAGCATGCCGAAAGGATTACTCAGTCGACCAGGCAGGGGCTGGAGGCCAGACTCCCAAGATTTACACCAGACTAAGCAAATCCAGAAGTCAGGGTTACCAAGTTCCAGATAACACCTGGAGGTCTCCCACTATTACAATTAATTTTCAGATGAACAAGTTCGTTTTTCCCCGGGAGAAAATGGTGGCTTTGAAGGGTGGACTCTAGGGCATCGTACCGTGCTGAGGCCCCTCCCCCTCCCCAAATCCCACCCTCTTCCAGATCCACCCCCAAAGTCTCCAGGTGTTTTCCAGCACAGACCTGGCAACCCTAAGTCTTATAGTGCACTCAGGGGTACTAATGTTGCATATTTGTATCACAGTGTCTATGATTGCCAGCTCTGGGTTGGGAAATACCTGAAGATTTGGGGGTTGGAACCTGGAGAACGTGAAGTCTGGGGAGGCAAGGGACCTCAGCAGGGTACAGTACCCTAGAGTCCACCCCACCCCCAAGGCAGCTATTTTCTCCAGGGAAGCTGATCTCTGTCATCTAGAGATCAAGTTTAATAGTGGGAGATCTCCAGGTCCCACCTAGAAGTTGGCAGCTACTTCCTATGCTCAGGGCTCTTTTTTTTGTAGCAGGAGCTCCTTTGCATACTAGGCCACACACCCCTGATGTAGTCAATCCTCCAAGAGCTTACAGGGCTCTTAGAACAGGGAGTTTTTGGGAGTGGTGCCTAGGCAGGGTGGAATTTTGGGAGGTGAAGGACCTCAGCAGAATATAATGCCATAGACTCCATCCTCCAAAGCAGCCATTTTCTCCAGGGGAACTGAACTTGGTCATCAGGAAATCAGTTGGAATTAGGGTTGCCAAGTCCAATTCAAGAAATATCTGGGGATTTTAGGGGTAGAGCCAGGAGATATTGGGGGAGGAGCCAGGAGCAAGGGTGTGACAAGCATAATTGAACTCCAAGGGAGTTCTGGCCATCACATTTAAAGGGACAGCACACGTTTTTAAATGCCTTCTTTCCATAGGAAATAATAAAGGATAGGGGCATCTTCTTTTGGGGCTCATAGAATTGGACCCCCTGGTCTAATCTTTTTGAAACTTGGGGGGTATTTTGGGGAGAGGCACTAGATGCTATTCTGAAAATTAGGTGCCTCTACTTCAAAATACAGCTCCCCAGAGCCCCCGATACCTCCAGATCAATTCCCCATTATACCCTATGAGAATCGATCTCCACATAGGGAATAATGAAGTGCTCAGCAGACATTTCCTTCCCTTCACCCCGTTTGTGGTGACTCTGAAGCGAGGGATTGGCATCTCTACTCACGAACTGCTGCCAACTTCTTCAAAGTAGCACAGACACACCATCCCCAGTGGAAGCCTTTCCAGTCGGAGACTGAAGCCTCTGGAGGTGGAAAGTCACATGGTGACTGTGGGGGTGGGGCTTCTCCCCATTGGCCAGCTGACTGGGGGTGGGAAGGAGCCTGGGAATGTGGGAGAACCCCCGCTGGGACCTGGGGATTGGCAAGCCTAGTTGGAATAATGGGAGATCTCCAGGCGCTACCTGGTGGTTGGCTACTCCAACTGTGCCTGAAGAACATTCTAAGAGTTGAACATATATAGTCCAAGGTAGCTCACTAGCAGAGCTGACAATGTCCAGTGTGTGTGTGTGTGTGGGGGGGTGCGTGAAGTTCTCCTGGAATTACCATGGATCTTCAGACTACAGTAGGTTTGCCAAGTCCCCCGTGGCCTCTGGCGGGGGACCGTTTTCGCACCCGTACTGTAGAGTTTCCCCTCCCAAAATGCTAGAGTGTCCAGGAAAACCATAGAGCGGCTGGTGCGTGACATCACCGGCATGAGCGACGTCATTGCGCTGGTGACATCAGGGGAGGTTCCCCCCACCAGCCCAATGTGGGCCGGCAGGTTGGGAACCTCCCAGGTGGGAGGACCCCCACCCGGCCTCGGGTCTTGGCAGTCCTAGACTACAGAGATCAGTTCCCCCGAGGAAATGGCAGCTGCAGATGGAGAATTCTATGGCATCCTGCCTTACTTTCACTGGGTAGAAAAGAACATGGCTTTATTGCAAGTTTGCTTTGCAACGGCTACTGCTTCCACATTAGGCAAGGATGCCATTGTTTTGCAAATCCTTTATAGCAGAAAGAAGGAAGTTGTAAGGATCATTAACTAAATATACACGTATTTCCAAATCCACTTAATGCTTCCTTAGTTTGGTATTTCTGAGGCGCATTGAGTCTACATGAGTTATATCACATCTTTTCTTTCTTTTTAAATATTGGGCAAGAACGATTCTGTGAAAATGCAATGCAATGAACATCTGTGCTTCATTATTGCGTTGACATGATCATCAAAACATAGAATCGTACCTTAATATTAATAAAAGGAAGAAAATATAAACAGCAATAATATCTCTTCTTAATCCCATCAATTCCGCCTCTTTGGATAATTCCAAGAAATCATCCAGTTGTTTGATTCCTTCTCGGGTTTTTTTTCCCAGCCAAAACATACATATTTTGGATCCAAATATAAAACCTGCTGCTATAGAATTCAAAACTCAAAAGGGATGATGCTAGGCTTATGTAGTTTTTATATTTTCTCATAAGTGCTTCCATTACTGAAAAAGTGACTTAGTTAATATGTTTATTGGGCAAACAAAAGTAGGATAGTACAGCCACCCAATAATGTAATGTGCAGGGGTTGTTTTGTAGAGAGATAGGTGGCAGAGTTCATTAGCATAACTCATTAGCATATGCTGTCGCCCCCCAGCCAAAAGCAACCTGATACAAGAAAGGAGAGCCCTGGGCAAGCGAGGCCTGCTTGGGCTGGCTGGATCTCTATTCCAGCCAGCCCAAGCAGGCCTCATTCGCCTGGGGAGTCTCCTGGGCTGCCCCCCCTCAAAAGTCACCTGCCATCCAAAATCACATAAGAAGTGGAGAAAGGGTGGTGTGGGCTTCTCCAGGGGTTAATGGGGGCTGCTGGAGGCATGGGAAAGCCCCCGGTGGATGGATGGCTGCCCACTCTCCTAATCCAGGGATTGTTATGCAGCTGCACAATTCAATGGACAAGGTTCTCAGGTAGATTTAGGCTGCCAGCTGCCACATAATAGCATGTTAAAAGCTTACCATGTGGAACATGTAAACATGCAGGCCTCAGATTCAGCAGGAGCTCACAGGAGCACAGCTCCTGAACCTTTCTGAGGGTTCCCTCTTTTCCTCTTCACCTACCTTATCCATTGAATAGTAGGTGTAGCTGCATAACAATCCCTGGATTAGGAGAGCGGGCAGCCAGTCAGACACGAGGGGCTTTGCCACGTCCCCAGCAGCCCTCATTAACCCCTGGAGAAGCCCATACCACCCTTTCTCCACTTCTTATGTCATTTTGGGTGGTGGGTGGCTTTGCTGACCTTTTGACCGGGGGAGGCATTCTAGGAGAGCCCCAAGTGAGCGAGGCCTGCTTGGGTTGGCTGGATTTCTAGTCAGCCCAAGCAGGCCTCGTTCACCTGGAGCTCTCCTTTCTTGCATCAGGTTGCTTTTGGCTGGGGGGGGGGGAAACAGCATATGCTAATGAGTTATGCTAATGAGCTCCACCACCTGTTTTTATACAAAACAACCCCTGTAAACATGCATGCAGCCTTTCAGAGTTACAAGGCTGCACCTGATTATCACAGAGGGCTGAGATTGGACCATAATCCTAGATGGAATCTTACATTGCCTATCAGCTAGGGTTGCCAAGTCCATTTCAAGAAATATCTGGGGACTTTGGGGGCGGAGCCAAGAGACTTTGGGGGTGGAGCCAAGATCAAGGCTGTGACAAGCATAATTGAACTCCAAAGGGAGTTCTGGCCATCGCAAACCTTTTCAATTCCTTCTTTCCATAGGAAATAATGAAGGATAGGGGCACCTTCTTTGGGGGCTCACAGTATTGGACCCCCTGGTCCAATCTTTTTGAAACTTGGAGGGTATTTTGGGGAGAGGCACTAGATGCTATATGGAAAATTTGGTGCCTCTACCCCAAAAAACAGCCCCCCCGGAGCCCCCGATACCTGCAGATCAATTCTCCATGATTTTCTATGGGAATAAATCTCCATAGGGAATAATAGAGTTCCCAGCAGACATTTCCCTCCCCTCCCCCCGCTTTCTGACGACCCTGAAATGGGGGGAAGGTCTCCAAACCGGGGGATCTCCTGCCCCCACCTGGGTATTGGCAACCCTACTATCAGCCCTTGTGGTTATAGTCATTGGTGGGAATTGCCATCGTCTTAGCCGATTTATTGCACCCCTATATGGTTTTCAAGGCAAGAGGGGAACAAAGATGGTTTGCCGTTGCCACCCTCTGCACAGCAACCCTGGATCTCCTTGGAGGTCTCCAGTCCAAGCACTAACCACGCCAACCCTGGTTAGGTTCTGAGATGCTCTGATGAAATCAGACCAGCCTGAGCCATCCAGGTCAGGATAGGTTACAGGTAAGCCAATACTACTGGAAGGGATTGGATACATTGGCATCCCTGGAAGCTCAGAGCAAATGTCCATAAGCAGGGCTTTTTTTTCAGCAGGAACTCCTTTACATATTAGGCCACGCACCCCTGATGTAGTCAATCCTCCAAGAACTTACAGGGCTCTTATTCCAGGGCTAAGGTTGCCAAGTCCCCTGCTACCTCTGGCGGGGGACTGTTTTAGCACACGTGATGCACACGCAGCACGATGATGTCACCCGCGAGTGGCGTCACCACACCAGCGAGTTGTGCGCCGGCCGCACTAGGCGTTTTCGGAAAAACTTCATGGTATTCCCAGACACTCTAGCATTTTGGGAGGTAAAAACTCTATGGTACCTATTGTACCTATCTTTGGCCACCCCAAACTGCTGTGCTAGCAAACATATTGTACCATAGAGTTTTCCCTCCCAAAATGCTAGAGCGTCCGGGAAAACCATAGAGTTTCCCCAGAAATGTCTAGAGTGGCCAGCATGCAATGACACCGGCACAATGACATCACTTGCGGGTGATGACATCATGCCAGCAATGTCAGGGGAGGTTCTCCCCGCCAGCCCAATGTGGGCTGGTGGGTTGGGAACCTCCCAGGCGGGAGAACCCCAGCTCGGCCCGGGGGCTTGGCAGCCTTATCCAGGGCTTACTGTAAGCTCTTGGAGGATTGGCTACATCAGGGGCTGTGGCCTAATATGCAAAGGAGTTCCTGCTACAAAAAAAGTCAGTCTCCTCCCAGGGCCCAAGCACAGGATGGGAAATAGGTGCTGTATGAGGCGCAAAGGCAGCTGGCCTGGTCTGCAAGTCCGTTACGATGAGGTGACCTATTTATAACACGCTGGGAATAAAATAGAAATTGTTTTCCTTCATGATTTACGAGACTGTATTATCAAATGGGATTAGGGAGTGGGAGCTGCCTTGTCGCTTGCACTGGCTCCAGAGAAATGACGCCTGAGCCCTGGCTTCCCGTCATTTCTTTTCTTTCGTCTTTTTCATGTGAGAGTGTGTCTGCACCTGGAAGCAGGGTTGCCAATCCCCAGGTGGGGGCAGGGGATCCCCTGGTTTGGAGGCCCTCCCCCCCCGCTTCGGGGTCATCAGAAAGCAGGGGGAGGGTAAGGGAAATGTCTGCTGGGAACTCTATTTTTTCCCTACGGAGACTTATTCCCATAGGAAATAATGGAGAATTGATCTACGGGTATCTGGGACTCTGGGGGCTGCTGTTGTTTGAGGCAGAGGTATCAAACTTTCAGTATAGCATCCAGTGCCTCTCCTCAAAATACCCCCCCCCCCACAAGTTTCAAAATGATTGGATCAGGGGGTCCAATTCTATAAACCCCTAAAGAAGATGCCCCTATCCTTTATTATTTCCTATGGATGGAAGGCATTTAAAAAGGTGTGTGGTCCCTTTAAATGTGATAGCCAGAACTCCCTTGGAGTTCAGTCATGCTTGTCACACCCTTGCTCCTGGCTCCGCCCCCAAAGTCTCCAGATATTTCTAGAATTGGACTTGGCAACCCAACCTAGAAGTCATGGTGATCTTTGATGACTGACCCCTACTGGGACCCTGGAGGATATTCAGGGAGATGGCTGAATAAGGCCTGCCCCCTCCTTCTGACTGGGTATTTCAAGGACAGTCTCCCATCAAAGTGCTCCCCACAGTCAACCCTGCTTAGCTTCTGAGATCTCTCCAGGTCAGTCTTCCCGTCATTTCTGATCACAGCAGCCCTGTGACATAAATTAGATTATGAGATTGCACCATGTTGGGTTGAGAGAAAACAACTGGAAGGGTTGTCAGCATCCCAGAAAAATGCCACTTTGGCATTTTCCTGTGTTTTTAATGGAGATTTGTGGTGTGTGTGTTGTTGTTTTTGCAGAAATCAGCAGGTTTTCTGTTGCATAGAGATCAACATTAGGCATATTCATGTGATACAAATCCACTACAGAGGAGCCACGGGGTGGGTGGTGGGTGGGAAGTGACATCACCAACATCACTATATCGCTTCCAAGTACAACCTGGAAGTGACGAAGGGTAGCTCTAGGAATCACTGGAAACTCTACTGGTAAACATGCAAATGGCATAAACATCAACAGGAACAGCAAAGGGATCATTAAAAGAAGGGATAAATAATGGATATAAATTACGTTTGCCAATCTCTGGGAGGGAAATTACAATTGATCTCTGGACAATTGATCTCGGGAGGGACAGTGACTCAGTGGTAGAGCATCTGCTTGGTAAGTAGAAGGTCTCAGGTTCAATCCCTGGCATCTCCAACTAAAAAGGGTCCAGGCAAATAGGCGTGAAAAAACTCAGCTTGAGACCGTAGAGAGCCATTGCCAGTCTGAGTAGACAATACTGATTTTGATGGACCGAGGGTCTGATTCAGTATAAGGCAGCTTCATATAGCTTCATATGGACTACAGAAATCAGTTTCCCGGGAGAAAATGGCTGCTTTGGAAGAAGGGCTGTATGGCATTGTATGCTGCTGACGTGGATATGAGGGCAATCTTTCTGCGACATCTGTCACTCCATTGATCGCCAGGGTTGATTCAGCTGATCTGGCTGGCTAGGCGGGTGTCCCCTACCTCCCTCACTGCTCCAGGTGTGACTCTCTTGAAGCTGTGTGCTCGGTGGAAGAGGACAACCATCCCATATAGGAGTGTATGCCACGGATGTCCATCCCCTCTCCCTGAGGCTCCATCCCCTACATCTCCAGGAATTTCCCAGCCCAGTGTTGGCAGCCCTACTCATTAGAATCTGGCTCATGTTTTTAAAATGAAGACAATGTTTTTTCCTTACGTACGTCAGTTTAAGCAGTCAGCAATTACTTTTTTATGCCTGCAGAAATGATTTTGTGTGGAAAGTTTCTGGAGGAAAGCTTCTTTCTTTTAAAGCTCTCCATGTACTTGAGGCAGCTGGCACCTACTTAAAAGTAAACTACACAGTTCTACAACAGAACTGCTCCTAAACTTACCAAAAATGTACCCAGGTATTCCAACAGCCACAAGGTCTCCCATAGCCTACAGTCAGCTTCATCATATCCTTCGAAAAGGACCTCATTGCCTACTTAAAGCAAATGAGTAAGGGCCCAGCAGGATTCAGTAGGCAATCTGTTCCAAGGTACAACAGCCTTGATAATAGGAAACAGAGAGTGAGTATAAATGGGCAATTTTCACCGTGGAGGATGGTAAGCAGTGGGGTGCCACAGGGCTCAGTACTGGGTTCTTCCATTCACTGAGTGAGACTGTTGGATGGAGGGCCTTTCCAGGAGGTTCTCGTCTGATATCCTAAATCAGCAGGTGATGGAAAGTCCCATCAAGGCATAGCCAACTTCTAGAGACCCCAAAAGGCAGGGGTGTCAAACATGTAGTTTGGGGGCCGAATCAGGCCCTTGGAGGCTCCTATCAGGCCCTCGAGCAACTGGCTGTCATCTGTTTCCTTCTTCCTCTCTCTTGCTTCCTTCTGCATAACAGCTTGCTTTGCCAGGCTTGCTCAGTTGCACAGGAGCTACAGAGCAAAACCTCTCTTATCTCCATTGATTGAGGCTCCTCCCTTGGGGAGGAAGGGAGTGAGGGAGAGCTTGCTTTACCAGGCTCCCTCAATCACACAGCAGAGCTACTGAGCCAAGCCTCACTTCCTTCTATTGGCTGAGGCTCCCCACTCCCCTGGGGAAGGAAGGAAAGAGCCAGAGCTTCCTTTGCCCAGGAAATAAAAACAAAGCATCTTTAAGACCAATGAGTGCTAATGTGTTAAGTATGTTTTAAGTTTTTTTTAAAAATTGTGTTTGTCTGTGTTCTTTATAAAATTTATATCTCTACTACCTAATCTTAAATAGGTATACGCATGGCTCAGGTCTATATGGCTCAGCCCAACCGGACATGGCCTGGCCCAACAAGGTCTCATTTATGTCACATCCAACCCTCATAACAAATGAGTTCGACACCCCTGCCATAGGGTTTTGAAGGTAAAAGACATTCTGGTTTGGGTTACCATTATGTGGTTCTGTGTAGCAACCCGGGATCTTGCTCAGTGTCTATGATCTGATGACATCCAGCTGGTCTGGGGCATCTAGGTGAGGGCTGGTACACTCAGGGAGAGGTTGTCCTTCAGATATGTGCACCTGAAGATCTTGTAGACTGATATCTGTGGTGCATTCCTATTGACTGCAGACAATTGTTTTCCTGCTGAAACGGAGTGAAGTGAGCATTCAGAAGTGTTGGCTTTGCCTAAGCGCAAAGAACAATGCCCAAATTCCACAGAGACGATCCCGATTAATTAACTAAAGACAAAATTTACTCAGCTCTATTAAACGAATCCCTGGGGTGGATCATTGAGTTGGTTTTTATTCCTCTCGTAGATAAAAGCATAACTGTGCATGAGCCAGATTTGGATAATTTCTCTAATTTTACAGGTATGCAAATCGAGTGTAATGCGTTAACATGACTTTTGATTTACATAAATGCTCTATCAGAAATCAGTTATGGTGGCCAGGTCCCTCCTGACAACTGGTGGGGGATGGGGGGGGGACTTACCAGGAACGAGGGAGGCCCAGACTGTGTCACTGGTGACATTACTTCCAACACGTACCAGAAATGAAGAGGAAGACCACAGATTTATACCCCACCCTTCTCTCTGAACCAGAGTCTCAGAGCAGCTTACAATCTCCTTTATCTTCTTCCCCCACAACAGACACTTCCTGTGAGGTGGGTGGGGCTGAGAGGGCTCTCACAGCAGCTGCCCCGTCAAGGACAACTCCTACGAGAGCTATGGGTGACCCAGCAGCTGCAAGTGGAGAAGTGGGGAATCAAACCTGGTTCTGCCAGATTAGTGTCGTGCACTTAACCATTACACCAAACTGGCTCTATGACATCATACCTACACCACACTGGCAGTGATGCTCTGACATTTGGGCAAAAACTTGATGGTAAAAATGGCTTCTACCATAGAGTTTTTGCACAAAACCCAGAACCAAAACGTCTCTGATGTGATGACATCATTTCTGGTCCACATTGGAAATGACTTCACTGGCAATGTAGGCTGGGCCTCTTTCCTGCTAAGCCCCCCCCCCCCACTGGCCAGTTGATCGGTCTCTCAGTGGGCCTGTCAGTGGGGGATCCTTCATCTCCAGTGGGGACTCTGTTCAGCAGTAGAACAGCTAGATTCAATTGGAATCTATTATTTTGGAATGTTTTTCTATGGCATGCAGAAAAAAATTATGGTGCCCAAAGTGTAAAGGGATTCCCAAATATTCCTGCCTTCTTCCTCCTCGTTGTCTTCCTCCTCGTCCTCTTCTTTCTCCTCCTCGTCCTCTTCGTCTTCTTGTCATTTCCCTCTCACCTAACTGCACCATCAGAGAGTTTAGGGTTGGTCAATCAGAAAGGAAACAACATTCCCCCTGAGAAGGAAAAAAAACACAAATATTCCTTGGCAGGGGTCATTTAATAGAAAAAGAGGTGCCGGAGCTCATTAGCACAACTCATTTGCACAACTCATTGCATATACCACACAACCAACATCGCCAGAAAGTGTACTAAATTATAGCAGCTCAGCATTTACCTTAAAATGCTTCTTGAATTATAATTGTCATAAAAAACTTATTCCCATTAGACTTTTCCAGTGACTTTCTCCTATGTGGTCACAGTGGCATGGTGAAGATTTCCATCTGTCTGCATTATATGTTTTGGTTATTTTACCAGGTTTTGTGGGGAAAGATATTAGAAAGATATTAGAGATCAGCAAAATACTTACAGGGGGTTTGAACAATGGAGCCCAGAAGCAAGTATTTGTGGGGGGGGGGGAAGAGAGAAAGAAAGAGCACAATAAAATTTAGAGGTTCTGGAGCACTGCTCCTGTGAGCTCCTGCCCAAAATGAAGCCTGTTCCTGGGATAATTATGTATTGTTTCTGAAGCCTCTAACACTGAGCGACTAGGGCACTGATGACGGCAAGGAATGTTCACAAACATTCCATGTGCTCAGACAACAAAGCCGTCAGGACGTGCATGGCTCAGTTTCTGCAAGGGGAAGTCGCCAGTTTGAGGTGAATTAAAACCTCATGTTGCCCCAAAAGCCAGGAATAGTTCTCTATGGCTTGGCAAAGAACTGAGAAGTAGTCCCAGATGGTAAGGAGGCTAAGGGGGGAAAGTGCACACAATCCAGGTTCCTGAAGGAAGAGTGCAAAGTGGGCAATGGACAATGGTGGTTTATGAGGTGAAGTACAAGGAATACCCCCCTGTTTGCCAGGGAACCCAGCAGGGTATTATTCATTCATTCATTCATTCATTCATTCATTCATTCATTCATTCATTCATTCATTCACCTTCGATTTATATCCCGCCCAGTCCAAAAGCGGACTCAGAGCGGCTAACAGTCATAGTAAAACCAACAATCTCAGTTACAAATATAGAACAATAAAATATAAACAATTAACAATTTAAAACAAGATATTAGGTGCTATACAGAAACTTAAAGCATAGGTGGATCAGGTTATATTAGATCTTCTGTTTATCTGTTGGTGGTTCTTCTGGTGATATTACTCAGCAGCATAGAAGCGGCATCCTTCTCCCACTAGTTACTATAGGCCAGGAGAAAAAGTTAAGTTTAACATGCGCTGCGGAATTGGGAGAGGTCTGGCAGGGCTTTTACGACACCAGGGAGAGAATTCCACAGCATTGGCACTGCCACTGAGAAGGCCCTGGCCCACATAGAGCCTACTTCCTTGGTCTGGGGATGGACAATAGATTTTGAGTTCCTGAATTCAGTGCTCTCTGGGGAACATATGGGTCCCGTAGCTAGGCAGTCCCTTAGATAGACAGGTCCTCGGCCATACAGGGCTTTAAAGGTCAATACCAGCACTTTGAAACAGACTCGGTACACAATAGGCAGCCAGTGCAGCTCTTTCAACACTGGTTGAATGTGTTCCTATCATTAACAACTGTGCCACAGCATTCTGCACTAGCTGCAGACTCTGTCAAAGTCAAGGGCAGCCCCATGTAGAGGGCATTACAGTAGTCTATCCTCCAGGTGATCACAGCGTGGATCACCATTGCTAAGTCACGATGCTTCAGAAAAGGGGTCAACTGCTGTACCCATTGTAGGTGGAAAAAAGTCATAGAGTCCACCATCTAAAGTAGCCATTTCCTCAAGAGGAACTGATCTTGGTCATTTGGAGATCAACTGTACTAGTGGGAGATCTTTACCGTTCTCTCAAGCTGTTCACAACTGCATCTGTGTGTCCTCTTGTTCCTGGATCAGAATTTTCAACCTGAGGAAACACTGCTGCATGCCCAGAATTTTCTATCAAGGCGAACATCTTTATTTTTGGCCAAGGCGAACCGGAATCCCTTTGGTTCTTCCTTTCAGAGGCAAGAAAAGCAAGAAAGAGGCCAGACTTTGGTTTATTCCACATACATCATCACTTTCCGCTCCCATCCCAAAGATACTGATAAAGCTGAGCATATTATTTTTGAAAGAGATAAGGACATGCCTATCAGAACGGTTTCTTTTTAAACGGTGTTTGTCAGTTTGGGGGCAAGATGAGTCAGACAAACAGTTACATCGGGATAATCTGGAAATGTTGCGCTCAGTAGTTTATAGATGTACAAACTGTAGAGGAAGCATGCCGTGGTAGAGAAACATGATAAATCACACAATTAAATGTCTGTCACTGTCTTTGCTGATAGTACCCATTCGCCGATGATGATGTCAATAAATGCTGCTTCTCTTTTTAAAAAAAATCCCTGAAAATATGGGAACAATGAAGACTGTGTTAAGTAACTGTCCAAACTAAAACAAAGGGGCGGGGGGTGGTGGTGGAAGAGAAATTGTTGTCAAATGTAGGGATGCTTTTAAAGGAATCCTGCCAATATGGAAATAATATTTCTTGCAGAAAATATTGTGCGTGCTATTGTTACTAATAACCACAGGGCTTTTTTTCCTAGCAGGCGCTCCTTTGCATATTAGGCCACACACCCCTAATGTAGCCAATCCTTCAAGAGTTTAGAGGGCTCTTAGTACAAGGCCTACTGTAAGCCATAAGGAGGATTGGTTACATCAAGGGGCGTGGCCTAATATGCAGAAGAGCTCCTGCTAGTAAAAGAGCCCTAATATATAGAGGAGCTCCTGCTAGAAAAAGAGCTCTATGATTACTGGGAAGGAAATGGAAGCTGAGAAAGGAGACAGGGATTCTTTGTGGGGAGGGAGGGGGAGTGAGATCCTTGGTTCAGCTGATAGGCATCACCTATAGAGTGTGAAAGCATAAAGTTATAAAACTGCACACCTGGAATGGACTTTAAAAGGCACAGAATCTGAAAAAAAACGTGCTTATGCAGATGATAGCTGACTCGTCCAATATAACAGGTGTAGATGATAAATAAGCAGGTTGGGGTCTCCTGGTCTCCCGACAGGGAAGGGAGCTCTCTGGCACAACCCAGAATGTAGTGTCTGGATTTTCTTCTGTGTTTATTGCCACACAGCCTTCTTCAGCTGGAGCCGGAAAAGTGTTTGAAGACACCGTGACAACGTAATCCTCACAGGGCTTTTTTTCCGAGCAGGAATGCAAGGGAACGCAGTTTCGATTGGCTTGGTGTCAGGGGGTGTGGCCTAATATGTAAATGTTCCCGTTCAGCTATTTTTACCACAAAAAAGCCCTGTGCTAAACAATGGTGATTTCAGAGGGTGTGGCCCAATATGCAAATGAGTTCTCGCTGGGCTTTCTCTACAAAAAAAAAAAGCCCTGCTCACATTTATTTAAGTCGGTCCAGTTCACATTCAGGTTGCAGCTGAATGGAGAGAGAGAAGCCTAATCTGAAAAAAATACTTTCCCTGTCAAATATGGCCAGATTGTCCAGCACCATGCGTGTGAGAGTATGAGAGCATTGTCTCCAGGGTTGGCTTTAGATTGTCAGGCACCCTAGGCAAGGCTAACTTCGGGCACCTCTCCCCCTTGTACTGATAATGTCACCGAGTCACATGGGGCACCCAATATGGCTCCCCCAGAAGGCCAGCGCCCTAGGCAATTACCTAGTTTACCTAGTGGCAGGGCCGGCCCTGATTGTCACAACTGGAGAGACTTGAAGAGACATGTGTCTCCGTGGAAGGCCATGTAGAGAGAGTGAGAGAACAAAGGGAGAGAGAGAGAGAGGAGAGGTCAGAGGGCAGTTCCCATGTTAAGACACAGAGAGGCATCTTATTGAAGGAGATATCACCTATACACCCTTAGAGTGACGCAGCGCAGCCCCAATATCCAGGCATGCTGCGTGGTTCCCTCCAGCTGTCCTTTCTGCCATGACATTGTTCAAAACATCCCTGCTTTGGCATCGAGAAGTGGCTCAGCGACAGAGACAGATGGACTGCCCTAATGTTCTTATGCAAAACAGAGAGGGAACTTTGACATTTCTAAATTAGCGAGAGGCTAATTGCTTTATTATTTGCTGAACTCTCCCCGTCTCCCGACTGCACTACAGGATGATACATTCTCCCGGACAAAAGTGTCGCGTGTCCCCCACGAACCACGTCTATGAGAATCAATGGCCAATCCTCACATTATCAGCTGCCGCCGCCCCAGTCTTTATTATGCAATATCCTTGGCAACGTATGAATACAGAAGCTTTGGGAGTAGACCATGATAATGTTGGAAGCACCAGGTGAGCACTGAAGAATCCACAGAGGTATGTTAGGCTGATTAAGACCGGGGAGAGGTGTGTTCGAATTAGGGTTGCCAATCTCAGGTGGGTATGTAAATAAAAAAAAAAAACGCTAAGAGACACCATAAATTTTAAACAACAAAACAGTGTAATGTGGAGGTCAGTGGTGTCCTGACAAAGCTTGTACGCAGAACTTCAAATAGACAAGAGCATGTAGCAAAAAGACATTCACAGAAGACAATTCAAAAACAGCCTTTCCAAGGAGTAACAATATTCCAGTATTTAGTTTGTGGAACTAAAAGAAGCCCGTCCAAAGACATTTCGAGACGTTTCATCCATCTTTCTTCAGTCTGGAGGCTTATTTATCACTGGAACCCAATCTTTACAATACATTTACAGGAGACCAACAAGGTTCAGAACATGTCCATTAGATTTCCAGGTGGGGGTAGGGGATCCCCTGGTTTGGAGGCCCTCCTTCCACTTCAGGCTCATCAGAAAGTGTGTGTGGGGGAAATGTCTGCTGGGCACTCTATTATTCCCAATGGAGACTGATTCCCATAGGGTATAATGGAGAATTGATCTGCGGGTATCTGGGGCTCGGAGAGGGGGGACTGACTTTTGAGGTAGAGGCACCAAATTTGCAGCACAGCATCCGGTGCCTCTCCCCAAAGTACTATTCAAGTTTCAAAAGGATTGGACCAGGGGGTCCAAGTCTGTGAGCCCCCAAAAGAAGGTGCCCCTATCTTTCATTATTTCCAATAGAGGGAAGGCGTTTAAAAGGTGTGCGGTCCCTTTAAATGTGATGGCCAGAACTCCCTTTGGAGTTCGATTATGCTTATCAGAACCTTGCTCCTGCTCCACCCCCAAAGTCTCCTGGCTCCACCCCCAAAGTCCCCAGATATTTCTTGCATTGGATTTGGCAACCCTAGTTCAGATTAGGGTGATCAGCTCCAGGTTGGGAAATTCCTGCATATTTTTGGGGGTGGAGCCTGGCGGTGGTGGATTTTTTTTTGGGGGGGGGTGAGGGATCTCAGTGGGGTACCATGCCATACAGTTCGTCCTTCAAAGCAGCCATTTTCTCCAGAGGAATGGATTTCAGTTGTCTGGAGATCAATTGTGATTTCAGAAGATCTCCAGGGCCCACCTGGAGGTTGGGAACCCTAGATCAAGCGAGGCTCTTGTCTGACTGGCAATAGCTCTCTCAATACAAGTATTTCACCTCAGCAACTACTTGAATCCTTTTAACTGGAGATGTTGGGAGTTGCGTGGAAAGCTGATGCTCTACTGTTGAGCCTTTGCTGCTCCATGAATCTCCGAGCGTGACTTAAACCCATTAACTTAATCCAAATCACAAAGCTCTTTAGAGGAGACCACATGTGGAAGAAGACTTTGCATGCTATCCTGAACTCCTTCACGGAAAGGTGAAGTTAAAATGCCATAAAGACTAACAAAATTGGTGGCAATCGCTGCTCACTTCTTCAGATAACAGCCCATTGTATGCTCTTGGAGGATTGGCTACATCAGGGAGGTGTAGCCCAATATGCAAAGGAGTTCCTGCTGCAAAAAAAAAAAAAGCCCTGAGAGGAGAATTGTCTCACCTGCTGTGGGTCCCTATAGGGGAGAATGTAAAAGGAATATAGCCAGTTTGGTGTAGTGGTTAAGTGTGCGGACTCTTATCTGGGAGAACCGGGTTTGTTTCCCCACTCCTCCACTTGCAACTGCTGGAATGGCCTTGAGTTAGCCATAGCTCTGGCAGAGGTTGTCCTTGAAAGGGCAACTGCTGTGAGAGTCTTCTCAGCTCCACCCACCTCACAGGGTGTCTGTTGTGGGGGAGGAAGGTAAAGGAGATTGTGAGCCGCTCTGAGACTCTTCGGAGTGGAGGGCGGGATATAAATCCAATATCTTCATCTACCTCATAGGGTGTCTGTTGTGGGGGAGGAAGATAAAGGAGATTGTGAGCCGCTCTGAGACTCTTCGGAGTGGAGGGCGGGATATAAATCCAATATCTTCATCTACCTCACAGGGTGTCTGTTGTGGAGGAGGAAGGTAAAGGAGATTGTGAGCCGCTCTGAGACTCTTCGGAGTGGAGGGCGGGATATAAATCCAATATCATCTTCTTCTTCTTCTTCTTCTTCTTCTTCTTCTTCTTCTTCTTCTTCTTCTTCTTCTTCTTCTAACATGATGGAATAAGGGATTCAAGAATTCTGAAAGCCTCATAGCACTCACATGACCTGCCACTAAAACCAGTGGGCCTTTTCATCCATCTTTACGTAGGCTGAGAGTCGCAATTAGTGGGGCTGTGACACCACTGGACAAGGTCAGTAGACACAACTCTTGGACATGTAGGACTTACAAAGAATCAAGTACTCCCCCCTCCCCTTTATGAATCAAGTGAACTTCTAAGCAAGGCACTGGGGCCTTTGGAGATACCTGCTTGTACTAAGCCAAGCTGGGTATTACGATCCAGGCCGATTGTGACTTAAAAGCCCTCATTTGATGCTCGATTCATGTGCTGACCTCCCCTTCCCTTTGAGTCCTTGGCTCTGATCTTCTCCCTATTGCTCGATGAAGTCTAAAAAGCATTTAAGAGCACGGGAGGTGTGTGTGTGTGTGTGTGTGGGTGGGAGAATGGTGGGATTATATCAGTAACATCCACTCTGTCCTCTTCACTACAAAAGAGGAAATCTGCAGCAAGCAAGACAAAGGGAAATGTATGAGGGAGCGGAAAACTCAGGGAGCAGCGGTAATGTGAAATCAGAAAACATGAAACAGATTGGGAATTGAATCCGGGGGAAATCCTCTAATGCGGAATCGGGAAATCTGGCCCGCATGGAACAACCCCGGAGCGAAAGGAGGGCAAACGCCAAATGCGGAATCAGCCTCAGTCTCCTTCCCTTTTATTTTCCTTCTTGGACTCTCTGATGCTTATGAGAAGAATGTGTTTTGAAGCCACCCCTGTCCTTTCCCTCTTCCTTCCTCCAGTCCATGATGCATTCTAGTAAACTGCAGAAAGATTGAGTAGGAAAAAGCCCCAAACCAACGCAACCCTTCCGCAGCAACATTTGGAATCAGCAGGGCTCATTTTGTAGCTCCTTTGCATATTAGGCCACACACCCCTGATGTAGCCAATCGTCCAAGAGCTTACAGGGCTCTTCGTACAGGGCCTACTGTAAGCTCCAGGAGGATTGGTTACATGAGGGAGGTGTGGCCTAATATGCAAAGGGGTTCCTGCTACAAAATGAGCCCTGGGAATCAGCACGTGAATAACATTCTGCTGAAACAATATTGCAGTTTTTCTGCAGGCAAAAGATGGTGTTGCTGTGTTGGTTGATACTCTGTGCTGCCATTTTGAGCAATGTGCCCCAATTTCCGACATGGCAGGAGCTTGGATTGCCAAGTACCTTCATGACGACTGAGGGGGGAAGCCTAGGTGTCATTTCCAACGTGCACTAGAGACAAAGTCATCATGTTGCCAGTGTCACATGCGATGCTCTGGTATTTGGGGAATCATCATCATCATCATCATCATCATCATCATCATCATCATCATCATCATCATCATCATCATCATCATCATCACATTTTATTTATATCCCACCCTCCCCGCCGGAGCAGGCTCAGAGCGGCTAACAGCAGAAATTCAATACATACATTGTACAATATATAACATATTAAACTACAATTGATTAAAATCTATTAAAATTCTAAAAACGATAAAATTAGTATGTTGGTGCTATTATACAGATGGTAAGTTTACTTAGCAGTTTTAGTCGGTGAAGGCCATTCGAAAAAGGATGGTCTTGCAGGCCCTGCGGAACTGTTAAAAAAAAACCTCTATGATAAAAATGGCTTCTACCATAGAGCTTTTGCCAAATCCTAGAGAGCCACTGCAATGGTGGCAACATGACATCACTTCCGGTCCATGCCAGAAGTGACCTTCCTGTAGCAACAGCAGCCTAGACCTGCCCCTTGCCAGTAAGTTTCCCCAGCAGCCACCTGATCAGCAATGGGTGCTTGGCCCAGGGGTGGTGAGTCCCCTGCCTCCAATGAGGAGTTTGCAACCCTAGCAAGAACATAGGAATCGAATGCTACAGAGGTAGTGTGAAAGGGCAGTGATGGAGGGTGACCAGAAAATGGCTCATTATTGGGAATCCAGGATATTTGCAGTGGGATTCACAGCATTCACGTCTTTCAC
This sequence comes from Heteronotia binoei, assembly GCF_032191835.1. Classification (NCBI taxonomy): domain Eukaryota; kingdom Metazoa; phylum Chordata; class Lepidosauria; order Squamata; family Gekkonidae; genus Heteronotia; species Heteronotia binoei. The sequence continues at coordinate 165,615,164 of NC_083226.1, read as the reverse complement.
TCCTACCCTGTCTACAGTGGAAATAGAAGAAGAAGAAGGAAGAAGATACTGGGTTTATAACTTGCCCTTCACTCTGAATCTCAGAGTCTTAGAGCGGCTTACAGTCTTCTCAACCTCCCCCGCCCCACAACACACACCCTGTGAGGTGGGTGGGGCTGAGAGAGCTCTCCCAGAAGCTGCCTTTTCAAGGACAACTCTGTGAGAGCTACGCTTGACCCAAGGCCATTCCAGCAGCTGCAAGTGGAGGAGTGGGAAATCAAACCCAGTTCTCTCAGAAAGGAGTCTGCGCGCTTAACCACTAAACCAAACTGGCTCTCTGACTGGCCCCACAACACAGAAGGAGACCTCGCACACGCCTTAGCTGTGTCATTATCTCCCATTTGGACCACAGGTTGGCCTAATGTCATTTGGTGTTGCCCATAGACCCTCGGCAGATGTACATAATTAGAACACGAAATGGAATGATGCCAGGTAGTGCTTTTTTCCCCTCTTTCCAATATCCGTTGGCTCACACAATTGCTTTGCTCTGGGAATCAAGTGGAACCAGTCTCACTCAAGGGATCCAGCATATGGCAAGACTCTCCATGACCATTGCTGATTGGACAAATGACTTTACATTGGGCAAATCACATTACCTTCTCCGGTGGGAATTAATTGTGGAGTCTATCAGCAACCAATTCCCTTTGATTCAAAGGGCATGGCAAATGCAAACGCCAGCCCAGGTTGCGAGGGAGGGGAGGGGAGGGACCGGATTTGCACAATGAATTATTAAGGGGCAGCTTCAAACGCAAGATTTCCACCACCCCCTTACCCCGAGAACTAATTTACACAAAACCTGAACACGTAGACTCTACACCTTTAGTTAGTTAACATTTATTTATCTAGACTGAAGAGCAGAGTCCTATTTCCAGCAAAAGAACATAGGGAATAAAGTCAGCGGATAGGTAAATCCGACAATTATACATCGATTACATGCACAGCTTTTTTTTTTTAAAAAGGTGAATCTTTGCATTCGAAAAAGAAGCAGAGTTTTCCAGAATGACACTGCCTCTGTGGACTAGCAAAGACATTTTTGTGTATGTTAGACCAATGATCCCTTCCGGAATTCTTTCTGTAGGAATCCTTCATATATTCATTAGGGATGAATGGGAAAGGAATGGCAGCATGGTATAGTCTGATCTTGTCAAGCCTCGGTAGGTAAAGAAGGTTGGTATTTAGATGGAAGACCACCGAAGAAGACTCTGAAGAGGAAGGCCATGGCCAACAACCTCTGCTTCTCACTTACCTGGGAAGCCCCTTGCTGGGTTCACCATAAGTCAGTTGTGACTTGACAAAACTTATGTATGTGTCTCAGGTTCACAGGAGAGAAAGTGGCCTGGTATAGCCCAGTCAGATCTCAGAAGCTAAGCAGGGTTGGTGCTTGGAAGGGAGACCACCAAGGAAGACTCGGCAGAGGAAGGCGATGGCCAACCACCTCTGCTTCTCACTTGCTTTGAAAGCCCCTTGCTAGGGTTGCTGTTTTTAGCTGTGACGTGACAACACTACACATTCAGAGAGAGAGAGAGAGTGAGAAGTTTGTGCCTATGCCCACACCAATGCGCAGCTCAAAAAAGGCATTGTGATTTTGAAACACATCACTGTGATCTAGACCAGGGGTCCTCAAACTTTTTAAATAGCGGGCCAGTTCACTGTCCCTCAGACTGTTGGAGGGCTGAACTGCCGTTACTGTACAAGGCCGCGGGCCGTCAGTTCTCCGTCTTCTGCATCTCTCTCCCTTCCCCACACCACACACCCCGGCCTGGGAACTCACCTCACCTCGGTATCACCTCACACTCTGTCTCCGCCGCCTCAGCCCAGTGCCGGAAGTGTGCGTTGCTAATGCGAGTTTAGGTCGAACGTCACTTCCGGTCTGATTTTGCCATAACCCGGCGGGCCGCATAAACGTCCTCAGCGGGCCGCATCTGGCCCGCGGGCCGTAGTTTGAGGACCCCTGATCTAGACATTCATATATGCATTGGTAAAGAGAAAAAGATATGCATTGATGTGAGGCATTCTGGATGTGCGCACCAGTCTGAACAAAACCCCGCAACTAAAGAAAGAAGACACCAGCATTGCACCTGGCGTGATGTCATTTTCAGGAAAAACCTGGAAGTGACATCACTTAGCTCTAGGAATTGCTGGAAATCTATGGTGAAATCACAGATTTTCCAGAGATTCCTAGAATGACACAACATCACTTCCATTTTTTCCTGGAATTGAAGCCATGGCTCACATGCTGTCAGCACTACTTATGTCCCTAAGCTTACCCACACAGTGTGAAACAGCGGCAATGTCAGGGGTGTGTGGCCTAATATGCAATGAGTTCCTGCTGGGATTTCTCTTTAAAAAGCCCTGTGTGAAACAATGGTGATGTCAGGGGATGTGGCCTAATATGCAAATGAGTCCCTGCTGGGATTTCTCTTTAAAAAGCCCTGTGTGAAACAATGGTGATGTCAGGGGATGTGGCCTAATATGCAATGAGTTCCTGCTGGGATTTCTCTTTAAAAAGCCCTGTGTGAAACAATGGTGATGTCAGGGGATGTGGCCTAATATGCAAATGAGTCCCTGCTGGGATTTCTCTTTAAAAAGCCCTGTGTGAAACAATGGTGATGTCAGGGGATGTGGCCTAATATGCAAATGAGTTCCTGCTGGGATTTTTCTACCAAAAAAAGCCCTGGCAACATCCTTCCAGTGTCCATATACTGAAGGAGATCTTGTGTGATTTCTGTAGACCATCAGCTCAGGTTTAACTCTTTGCTCACAAGCTGGTCTCAGCATCTCGAGAGTTTTGCTGAAGCAGCTGCACTGGTATTAAGGAGATAATGAACTGCACAGTCGGGGGCAGCCTGTGAATGTCAGCTCTCTTGCGTTTTATCCTTTGTGTAGGGAATTTGTTAGGTCCCCAAATTATGCGGTTAAAGTATTAGTTATAGCTTGATGGGAGGCATAATTGAATTGCATTCTTATTAATAAAGTTCCAGTTTAATTCAGCAGTGTAAGCGCAGCACTGCTGAGCATGTGGTTTGACACACTCTCTTCCCATAACCTCCCATGGAAAGAAGCCAGTGGAAGCATTCATTCTGTAAAGCCAGTCCATTTTGCTCCTGCCTTCCTATCCCTCACAGGAGCACAAATGGGGTTACCAACCTCCAGGTGGGGCCTGGAGATCTCCTGCTTTTGAAATTTTCCAGATCAGGGCTTTTTTTTTTTTGTAACAGAAACTCATTTGCTTATTAGGCCATATCCTCCCTGATGTAGCCAATCCCCCAAGAGCTTCCAGGGCTCTAAGTACAGGGCCTACTGTAGGCTCTTGGAGGATCGGCTACATCAGGGGTGTGTGGCCTAATATGCAAAGGAGTTCCTGCTACAAAAAAAGCCCTTCTCCATGTGATGGAGATTCTCCTGGAGAAAATGGCTGCTTTGGGGGGGGGGAATCCATGGGATTCTACTCTGTTGTGGTCCCTCCACAAACCCTGCCCTCCCCAGCTAGGGATGCCAGCCTCCAGGTGGGATCTGGGTTTCCTCTGGAATTATAGCTCATCTCTTGAGGACAGAAATCCCCTGGAGAAAGTGGATGCTCTGAAGGGTGGACTCTATGGCATTGTACTCCACTGAGCTCTCTCCAGGCTCTATACCCAAATCTCCAGGTATTTCCCAACCCAGAGCTGGCAAACCTACCGAATCTAGAGTTGCCAGCCTCCAGGTAGTAGGAATACAAGAGAATAAACAGAACACTGGAAAAACACTTACATTCACACTCATTGTGTACAAGCATATATATTGCTGACAAACTAGATGTAAATATACAATTATGCTCCCCAAATAGAAGAAGAAGATAAGAAGATATTGGATTTATATACCGCCCTCCGCTCCGAATCTCAGAGTCTCAGAGCGCTCACAATCTCCTTTATCTTCCTCCCCCACAACAGACACCCTGTGAGGTGGGTGGGGCTGAGAGGGCTCTCCCAGCAGCTGCCCTTTCAAGGACAAGCTCTGTGATAACTATGGCTGACCCAAGGCCATTCCAGCAGCTGCAAGTGGAGGAGTGGAGAATGAAACCTGGTTCTCCCAGATAAGAGTCTGTGCACTTAACCACTACACCAAACTGGCTCTCAGCTGGTGACAACCACAATCATGGAAAGAGTCTGAGGGTTAAAAAGTCCGTCCAATCACATCTGTAGGATCAGTGCAGGGCAGCAAAAGTCCGTCCAATCACATCTGTAGGATCAGTGCAGGGCAGCAAAGGAATGCGTTGATCCAAGTTAAAATATTTTCTCTGTGGCTCCGTGAAGCAGTTTTGTGGAGAGAACAGGCCAATGAAGAGAAGGATCAAAACTATGATATGACCTAGGAGTACAGTCCATTCTTTCTCCAGTGGAAGATTTTGATTCCTTTGCAGCAGCATGGAAGCGAAGAGGGCATAAATTGCACACAAGAGAGAAGGCCCCAGCCCTACAGATGTGATTAGATGGACTTTTTAACCCTCAGACTCTTTCTGTGATTGCGTTTGTTACCAGCTGCTATTTTGGGAGCATAGTTGTATATTTGCATGTACTTCCACAGTCTTTGTCAGCAGAATATACGTCTGTACACACTGTGTGAATGATTTTTTCCCAGTGGTTAAGTGCGTGCACTCTTATCTGGGAGAACCAGGTTTGACTCCCCACTCCTCCATAGGGTTGCCAAGTCCAATTCAAGAAATATCTGGGGCTTTGGGGATGGAGCCAGGAGACATTGGGGGTGGAGCCATAAGCAAAGTTGTGACAATTGAACTCCAAAGGGAGTTCTGGCCATCACATTTAAGGGGACCACATACCTTTTTAATGCCTTCCCATTAGAAATAATGAAGGATGGGGCACCTTCTTTTGGGGCCCAAACTTTTTGAAACTTGGAGAGCATTTTGAGGAGACTCATCAGATGCTATGCAGAAAATTTGGTGCCTCTACCTCAAAAAACCGCCCCTCCAGAGCCCCTGATACCCTGGGATTAACTCTCCATTATACCCTATGGCCCAGCAGACATTTCTGTCCCCCCGCCCCAGTTCTGATGACCCTGAAGCTCCAGAGGGCCTCCAAACCAGGGATCCCCTGCCCCCACCTGGGGACTGGAACCTCTACTCACAAGTTGCTGAACTTCCAAGTTTTTCACAATAACACAGGGCAACCAAAGGTTCACGTTTACCTTCACACTATGCAAACGACCTCTGCAAAGATTTTGCAACAAATGGAGGGTCTTGGCTCCTTTCACAGACATGTTCTGCCTTCTCCCCACCACCCGGTCCTCTTCAGTCTTAAAGATGCAGACACACCATCCAAAGAGAAAGGCTTTCCAATAGAGACTGAAGCCTCTGGAGGTGGAAAGGCACATGGTAGTTGTGGGGGTGGAGCTTCCTCCCACTGGCCAGCTGACTGGGGGAGCGAAAGAGCCTGAGAAAGCGGGAGAACCCCCACTGGGGATTGGCAAGTCTACTCCTCCACTTGCACCTGCTGGAATGGCCCTGGGTTAGCCATAGCTCTTGCAGAGGTTGTCCTTGAAAGGGCAGCTGCTGTGAGAGCCCTCTTAGCCCCACCCACCTCACAAGATGTCTATTGTGGGGGGAGAAGTTATAGGAGATTGTAAGCTGCTCTCAGTCTCTAATTCAGAGAGAAGAGGGGGATATAAATCTGCACTTCTTCTTCTGTTTTATTCTCTAGCCTCCAGATAGTGGCTGGAGATTTTCCAGCCTTACAACCCGTCTCCATAAGAACATAAGAGAAGCCATTAGGGGTCCCAAATCCCCCGCCTGGGCGGGGGACCTCCGATTTGGAGCCTCCTCCCCCCGCTCACCAAACATCTGGAAAGCGGGGGGGGGGGGGTGAATGGCGGCCCTTCCCACCAAGACAAGCCGAGCGCGAGCAGGCCTCTGGCTGGGTTGGCTGCCCACCGAGGTCTCGCGCCGCTGGAGCTGGGCGCTCCTTCTCGGAGCCCTTTTCTTTCTGGTGGCGCAGCTTCCCTTCCCGCCTCAGCCCAGCTGGCTGGGGGCTCTTCCGTGCCCTGGTGGTGGAGGGCCGGCTGTCCCCGGAAGGAAGGAGGGAAGCGCGCTTGTGGGCCTCTTCTGCGGCGGCAAAAACATCAAAGCTAAGGCAGGCAAACAAATGAAAGAAAAGTGAGCTCCGTTGCTGCTGGCCGCGCTCGCTGCCTTGGCGCCCGCAGCCACTCAGCAGGCAACGACGGCTCCAGCCGCATCACCACCCCCCGACGAGCCGGCGGGTGGGCAAAGGCCCAAGAAGAAAGTCGCTGCTGCCGGGGTCTTCCCGAGAGGAAGGGCAGCTTTCCCAGCGGGGCGACTCACCTCCAGCCCTCCCCGTCCAAGAGCAAAGGAGCGGCGGCGGCTGCAAGCTGCGCGCTCGGCCAGCCAGGCTTGGGTTTTTCCGGAGCTTCTTGCTCCGAGTGGGCTTTCTTCTTTTGCTGCTTGGTCGCCGCTCGCCTGCCGGGTAAGAGACTTGCACGTGGCCAAGATCCCCGGAGAGGAGGCGGCTGAGAGGGGAGAGGATCGCCGTCTTCAAGTCCTTGAAGGGCTGTCCTAGAGACGATGGGGTGGGATTGTTTTCTGTGGCTTCGGAAGGCAGGACCAGAACCAGTGGGTTGAAATTAAATCAAAAGTTTCCAGCTCAACATTAGGAAGGATTTCCTGACCGTTAGGAGCGGTTCCTCAGTGGAACAGGCTTCCTCGGGAGGTGGTGGGCTCTCCTTCCCTGGAGGTTCTTCAACAGAGGCTAGATGGCCATCTGACAGCAATGAAGATCCTGTGAATTTAGGGGGAAGGGTTTGTGAGTTTCCTGCATTGTGCAGGGGGCTGGACTAGATGACCGTAGACGTCCCTTCCAACTCTGATTCTGATTCCTCAGTAGAACAGGCTTCCTCCGGAGGTGGTGGGCTCTCCTTCCTTGGACGTTTTTAAACAGAGGCTAGATGGCCATCTGACAGCAATGAAGATCCTGTGAATTTAGGGGGAATTTGTGAGTTTCCTGCATTGTGCAGGGGGTTGGACTAGATGACCCTGGAGGTCCCTTCCAACTCTATGATTCTAAGATCCCTCCTTCCACTGTCTCGTCCTCATCGGGTTGCCAGTCTCCAGGTGGGGACAGGGGATCCCCCAGTTTGGAGGCCCTCCTCCCGCCTCAGGGCCATCAGAAAGCGGGGAGGGGGGGAAATGGCCGCTGGGCACTTTATTCCCTATGGAGACCGATTCCCATAGGGTATAATGGAGAACTGATCTGCAGGCATCAGGGGCTCTGGGTGGGGTGGGGGCTGTTGTTTTAAGATGAGGCCCCAAATTTGCAGCATAGCATCCGATGCCGCTCCTCGAAAGACCCTCCAAGTTTCAAAAGGATTGGACCAGGGGGTCCAGTTCTATGAGCCCCCAAAGAAGGTGGCTCTGTCCTTCATTATTTCCAATGGAGGGAAGGCATTGAAAAGGTGTGCGGTCCCTTTAAATGTGATGGCCAGAACTCTCTTTGGAGTTCAATGATGCTTGTTGCAACCTTGCTCCTGGCTCCGCCCCCAGAGTCTCCCGGCTCCACCCCCAAAGTCTCCTGGCTCCATCCCCAAAGCCCCCAGATATTTCTTGAATTGGACTTGGCAACCCTAGAAGCCATGCTGGATCAGGCCAAAGGCCCATCAAGTCCAACACTCTGTGTCACTCAGTGGCCAAACCCGCCCCCCCCCCCCAACTGCCATCAGGAGGTCCATCAGTGGAGCCAGGACACTAGAAGCCCTCCCACTGTTGCCCCCACCCAAGCATCAAGAATACAGAGCATCACTGCCTCAGACGGAGAGTTCCATCAACACCTGTGGCTAATAGCCAGGGACTGAACATGGGGCCTTCTTCCTGCCAAGCAATTTGAAAGGGAGAAGGCTCTATATTTGTATCGTATGCTGAAGCAAGCACCTTCGTAGCCATCTCACAGATTCCCCGCATTGAAGGACTTTTTTTAAAAAAAAACCTGATTGTTCCCCGCTTGAAATATATTTCAAAGCAAAGCGGTGGCTGCAGATCTCCATGCACGCTCACAATGCTGGCGTAGGAGGGTTGTGTAAAGCTCTCATAAAGAACGACATAAAGAAGAATATAAAGCAGATGCATGGTCCCAAAGTCTGTGTCAAGCGGCTGAGATTGCTCTTATCGATGAAATCGAACATAGGGTTGCCAATCTCCAGATGGGGTCAGGGGAGCCTCCAGTTTGGAGGCCCTCCCCCTGCTTCAGGGTCATCAGAAAGAAGGGCAGGGGGAAGGAAATGTCTGCTAGGCACTCCATTATTCCCTATGGAGACCGATTCCCATTGGCTATAGTGGAAAATTGATCCGCAGGTATCTGGGACTCTGGGGGGTATTTTATTTTTAAGATAGAGATACCATACTTGCAGCATAGCATCCGGCACCTCTCCTCAAAACACTCTCCAAGTTTCAAAAAAGATTGGACCACGGGGTCCAATTCTATGAGCCTCAAAAGAAGGTGCCCCTATCCTTCATTATTTCCAATGGAGGGAAGGCATTTAAAAGGTGTGTGGTTCCTATAAATGTGATGGCCGGAACTCCCTTTGGAGTTCAATTATGCTTGTCACAACCTTGCTCCTGGTTCCACCCCCAATGTCTCCTGGCTCCACCCTCAAAGTCTCCTGGCTTCACCCCCAAAGTCACCAGATATTTCTTGTACTGAACCTGACAACCCTAATTAAACACAACAGCTCCTGAAAGTTCTGAAGAAAGTTTTTGCTACTTGGACTTAGCTCAGTGCTCTCCATGGCTCCAGGAACCCCAGATTTAATCCCTGGCATTTCCCATTAAAAGGGTCTGGAGAAGCAGGGCTGAGGAAATGCTTTGCCTGAGACCCAGGAGAGCAGGTTCCAGTCAAAGCGCAAAGCCCTGGGCTAGACAGACCGACCGTCTCGCTTGGTTCTCAGGCAACTTCATATATATATTTTTTCATAACCTTTCATAACACCAAGGAGCACATGGGAAACAGAGCGGAGGGTCGCTGAGGCCTCTGGCTGTAACAAGAATGCAAGCCGAAGATAGCGCGGCGAATTTATTTATTATTTATTTGCTTCGTGGGATTTCTATCCTGCCCTCCCTCCTCGAGCGGGCTCGGAGCGGGGTTACAGTGTACCAATAAAACCATAACCCAGTTACACAGAAATCCAATCGATACGACCCACTAGTACAATTTCCACAAAATCCAATTTAAAAACCCCTAGATCAAATTCAAATTCAAATTGAAAACCAAGATGGCAAATAATAATTTGACAATTTAACAGTATCTCAGGTATATGCCATATGCAGTTCAGAAAGGACTAGCATATCAGGCTGGTGGTCTGGCTGACAGCTAGGGTTGCCAATCCCCAGGTGGGGGCAGGGGATCCCCTGGTTTGGAGGCCCTTCTCTCGCTTCAGGGTTATCTGAAAGCAAGGGGGGGATATTTGCTGGGCACTCTATTATTTCCTATTGAGACTGATTCCCATAGGGTATAATAGAGAATTGATCTGCGGGTATCTGGGGCTCTGGGAGGGCTGTTTTTTGAGGTAGAGGCACCATATTTGCAGCATAGCATCTGATGTCCCTTCTCAAAACACCGTCCAAGTTTCAAAAAGATTGGACCAGGGGGTCCAATTCTATGAGCTCCCAAAGAAGATGCCCCTATCCTTCATTATTTCCAATGGAGGGAAGGCATTTAAAAGGTGTGCGGTCCCTTTAAGTGTGATGGCCAGAACTCCCTTTGGAGTGCAATTATGCTTGTTGCAACCTTGCTCCTGGCTCCACCCGCAAAGTCCCCAGATATTTCTTGAGTTGGACTTGGCAACCCTACTGACAGCCTATTACACAGTTCACACAGTCTACAGCATAGGCTGATTGAAGCAGACTGGATTGGGCAGGGGAGACAAAAACAACCACAGGTTAGTTTAACCTGGAATTAACACATGGAATTCACTGCCACAGGAGGTGGTGGTGGCTACAAGCATACAGCTTCAAGAGGGGATTGGATAAGCATATGGAGCAGAGGTCCATCAGTGGCTATTAGCCACAGCTTATTGTTGGAACTCTCTGTCTGGGGCAGTGATGCTCTGTATTCTTGCTGCTGGGCGGGGGGGGGGGGCAACAGTGGGACGACTTCTAGTGTCCTGGCCTCAGTGGTGGACCTCCAGATGGCACCTGGTTTTATTGGCCACTGTGTGAAACAGATTGTTGTACTGGATGGGCCATTGACCTCATCCAACATGGCTTCTCTTATGTTCTTATGACCCCACTGCTGGACCTCCTGATGGCACCTGGTATTTTTGGCCACTGTGTGACAGAGTGTTGGACTGGATGGGCCACTGGCCTGATCCAACATGGCTTCTCTTTTGGTCTTATGTTCTTAGTTGTTATTGTAGGCTACAAGACGACACAATGGTGCCATTTTATCTCGTGTTTTGGGTTTTCTTAAGAAGCTGATAGCAGGATCTGCAGTAAGATCTATAAGGGACAATTTGGCCAATGAACAACAAGCCTATATATGCCAGCCTCCGGGTGGGGCCTGGGGAATCCCCATCATTACACAACATCTCCAGGCTAGAGAGATCAGTTCTCCTGGAGAAAACAGATGCTTGAATGGTGGGCTCTGTGGCATTGTCCTCCCCAGGCTCCATCCTCTAGAGCAGGGGTGGCCAATGGTAGCTCTCCAGATGTATTTGCCTACAACTTCCATCAGCCCCAGCCAGCATGGCCAATGGCTGGGGCTGATGGGAGTTGTAGGCAAAAAACATCTGGAGAGCTACTGTTGGCCACCCCTGCTCTAGAGGTTTCCCAACCTAGAGATGGCAACCCACTCACCCTCCCCCAGTGGCCGGGGGGGGGGGACCTGGAACCCTACCAACAATATTCCCAAATTAGAACAGCATCCAGGAAAATATAACATAAATTGACATTGTAGCTTTATACAGGGCTTTTTTTTGTAGAAGAAGATGATGTTATTGGATTTATATCCTGCCCTCCACTCCAAATCTCAGAGACTCAGAGCAGCTCACAATCTCCTTTTTCTTCCTCCCCCACAACAGACACCCTGTGAGGTGGGTGGGGCTTAAAGACTCTCACAGCAGCTGCCCTTTCAAGGACAGAGTTATGGCTGCTAAAGTTATGGCTGTTATAACTCTGCCAGAGTTATGGCTGGCCCAAGGGCATTCCAGCAGGTGCAAGTGGAGGAGCGGGGAATCAAACCCGGTTCTCCCAGATAAGAGTCCACACACTTAACCACTACACCAAACTGGCTCTCTAGGAAAAGACCAGCAGGAACTCCTTTGCATATTAGGCCACACCCCTTGGTGTCGGAACTGCATTCCAGTTGGAACTGCATTCCTGCTAAAAAAAAAAGCCCCTGATTAAAGTGATCTCCCCTCACACCTCTTCCACAAATTCTTGACTTTTTCCCAGTCTTGAAAAGTGAAGGAAGAGACAGAGAGCTCCCCTTGGTCTCCACCCCTCCAAGCTGCTGCAGGTGACTCACCTCCATTATTTACATTGTCACTCCCCTCCCCGTCTAAGTCTCCTCCTGGGCAGAGGCTGAGTAAATCCGTATGGAAGTTAACCGCAGCAGCAGGTCAAAAGGTAAATCACAAAACTGCAGGCATCTGCTGTTTCACTCCAGACTGCAAAGACACAGGGTACGGAATGCAGGGCTTTTTTTTTTTTTAGCAGGAACTCCTTTGCATATTAGGCCACACTCCTCTTATGTAGCCAAATCCTCCAAGAGCTTAGAGGGCTCTTAGTACGGGGCCTATTGTAAGCTCCAGGTGGATTGGCTACATCGGGGGGAGGGTGGGAAGTAGCCTAATATGCAAAGGAACCCCTGCTACAAAACAAAAAAGACCTGGACAAACAATCTTTGATTTGAGTGTGTGTGGTGGTGGTGTGGGGGGGGGGTTGCATGATAGTAACCTATAAGGGTGCCAAGTCCAATTCAACAAATATCTGGGAACTTCGGGGGTGGAGCCAGGAGACTTTGGGGGTGGAGCCATAAACAAAATTGTGACAAGCACAATTGAACTCCAAAGGGAGTTCTGGCCATCATATCCAAAGGAACCACACACCTTTTAAATGCCTTCCCTACGTTAGAAATAATGAAGGATAGGGGCACCTTCCTTTGGGGCTCATAGAATTGGACCCCCTGGTCCAATCTTTTCGAAACTTGGAGAGGATTTTGAGGAGAGTCATCAGATGCTATGCTGAAAATTTGTTACCTCTACCTCAAAAACAGCCCCTCCAGAGCCCCAGATACCCCCAGATCAATTCTCCATTACATTCTATAGGAATCAATCTCCATAGGGAATAATGAAGTGCCCAGCAGACATTTCCACCCCTTACAATTCTGAAGTGGGGGAGGGCTTGCTCCCACCTGGGGATTGCCATCTCTACTCACGAGTTGCTGAACTTCCAACTTCTTCAAAGTAACACAAAGCAATCAAAGGTTCAAGTTTACCTTTCCTATGCAAACGGCCTCTGAAAAGATTGTGCAACCAACGAAGGGTTTGGGCTTCTTTCACAGCCACTGGGAGCAGTCATCTTATTCTGCCCCCACCCCCATTCAGCCTTAAAGACACAGACACACGATCCTAAGAGGAAGCCTTTCCAAGGGGAGTCTGAAGCCTCCGGAGGTGTAAAGTCACATGGTGGCTGTGGGGGCGGGGCTTTCCCCCAGCGGCCAGCTGACTGGGAATGGGAAGGAGTTTGGGAAAGTGAGAGAACCTCTGCAGGGACCTGGGGATTGGCAAGCCTAGTAATCTAGCATGTCAGATGCAGAGTTGCCAGCTTCAAGTTGGGAAATTCCAGGAGATTTGGGGTGGAGTCTGGGAGAAGAGGGTTTGGAAAAGGGAGGAACCTTAGCAGGTATAATGCCACTAAATTCATCCTCCAAAGCAGCCATTTCCCCCCAGAGCAACTGATTCCTGTAGCCTGACAATCTGTTGAAATTCCAGGAAATCTCCAGGCTCACTTGAAGAAGAAGAAGAAGAAGTGTTGAAAGACCTGAGTCAGATTGAGGTGACAAAAGAGGAGGTCCTACAACTGATAGACAAATTAAAAACTAATAAGTCACCGGGTCCAGATGGCATACATCCGAGAGTTCTGAAAGAACTCAAAGTTGAACTTGTGGATCTTCTAACAAAAATCTGTAATCTTTCATTGAAATCTGCCTCTGTTCCTGAGGACTGGAAGGTAGCAAATGTCACCCCCATCTTTAAAAAGGGTTCCAGAGGAGATCCAGGAAATTACAGGCCAGTCAGTCTGACTTCAATACCGGGAAAGTTGGTAGAAACCATTATCAAGGACAGAATGAGTGGGCACATTGATGAACACAGGTTATTGAGGAAGACTCAGCATGGGTTCTGTAAGGGAAGATCTTGCCTCACTAACCTGTTACATTTCTTTGAGGGGGTAAACAAACTTGTGGACAAAGGAGACCCGATAGATGTTGTTTACCTTGACTTCCAGAAAGCTTTTGATAAAGTTCCTCATCAAAGGCTCCTTAGAAAGCTTGAGAGTCATGGAGTAAAAGGACAGGTCCTCTTGTGGATCAAAAACTGGCTGAGTAATAGGAAGCAGAGAGTGAGTATAAATGGGCAGTCTTCGCAGTGGAGGACGGTAAGCAGTGGGGTGCCGGAGGGCTCGGTACTGGGTCCCATGCTCTTTAACTTGTTCATAAATGATTTAGAGTTGGGAGTGAGCAGTGAAGTGGCCAAATTTGCGGATGACACTAAATTGTTCAGGGTGGTGAGAACCAGAGAGGATTGTGAGGAACTCCAAAGGGATCTGTTGAGGCTGGGTGAGTGGGCGTCAACGTGGCAGATGCGGTTCAATGTGGCCAAGTGCAAAGTAATGCACATTGGGGCCAAGAATCCCAGCTACAAATACAAGTTGATGGGGTGTGAACTGGCAGAGACTGACCAAGAGAGAGATCTTGGGGTCGTGGTAGATAATTCACTGAAAATGTCAAGGCAGTGTGCGTTTGCAATAAAAAAGGCCAATGCCATGCTGGGAATTATTAGGAAGGGAATTGAAAACAAATCAGCCAGTATCATAATGCCCCTGTATAAATCGATGGTGCGGTCTCATTTGGAGTACTGTGTGCAGTTCTGGTCGCCGCACCTCAAAAAGGATATTATAGCATTGGAGAAAGTTCAGAAAAGGGCAACTAGAATGATTAAAGGGCTGGAACACCTTCCTTATGAAGAAAGGTTGAAACGCTTAGGGCTCTTTAGCTTGGAGAAACGTCGACTGCGGGGTGACATGATAGAGGTTTACAAGATAATGCATGGGATGGAGAAAGTAGAGAAAGAAGTACTTTTCTCCCTTTCTCACAATACGAGAACTCGTGGGCATTCGATGAAATTGCTGAGCAGACAGGTTAAAACCGATAAAAGGAAGTACTTCTTCACCCAAAGGGTGATTAACATGTGGAATTCACTGCCACAGGAGGTGGTGGCGGCCACAAGCATGGCCACCTTCAAGAGGGGGTTAGATAAAAATATGGAGCAGAGGTCCATCAGTGGCTATTAGCCACAGTGTGTATGTGTGTGTATATATATATTTGGCCGCTGTGTGACACAGAATGTTGGACTGGATGGGCCATTGTCCTGATCTAACATGGCTTCTCTTATGTTCTTATGTTCTTAAGAAGATGATGATATTGGATTTATATCCCGTCCTCCACTCCGAAGAGTCTCAGAGTGGCTCACAATCTCCTTTACCTTCCTCCCCCACAACAGACACCCTGTGAGGTGGGTGGGGCTGGAGAGGGCTCTCACAGCAGCTGTCCTTTAAAGGACAACCTTTGCTATGGCTGACCCAAGGCCATGCTAGCAGGTGCAAGTGGAGGAGTGGGGAATCAAACCCGGTTCTCCCAGATAAGAGTGTCGCTATTATATGTAAAGAGACAGCTTATAGCATGTGCTGCAGAACTGAAAGTAGATCTAGAGGCTTAGATGATCTACATGACAGCAGGTGGCTGGCTGCCAGAAGTATTGCATCAGCCAGCAGAGTCAGCATGACACAGCAAGTTGCTGATTGGCTGTCCAATGTATAAATGTACAGAGTAACTGTGGTGATTGTGGGTTAATGGAGTTGCAGCAGAGCATATTGTCAGTCAGAAGAGAGAGTGGTGTTGTAAATAAATGTATATAGTGGTTTTACAGCTACTGTGTACAGCCTTCATTCTTGCGTCGCTAAGAATCACCCTCTTGGACTCTAAGCGCATCGACAGGGTTATGGGCCCAGCACGCTTCCGCTGCGCCTAGAAGACCTGAGAGAGGTGGTAAAGAAAGGACGCTGAGTTGCTCCAGAGGCTGCCTAGGAGGTGAGACCAGCAGTGGCTGAAAGGAGTATGTGCAGGATGGCTACAGCAGCAGCTACTGTGCTGTTGGAGAAGCTCACCACTACCAACTACAACACCTGGTCGCTGAGGTTAGAGCATTTCAGGAAATGCTCACAGTTTTCTGCTCAGCTGGTCTGCAGTCCTGCAGCTGTTCTTCCTGGCAGCAGAATATCTGGGTAGCCCCAGAATCTACAACCCAGGGCACACTCTGCAGTCCCGGACCAGTTCTTACCAGAGTTGCCTGGGGTGTCCTTGAAGACTGCTGCCGGCTCTTTCTCTGCTGCTGTGGACAAAATCTTTGCACATGCCCGAGCTGGTTACACAGATGACAGCGCCTCCTCCGCACTTGCAAGGCTTTTTCCTCCTCTTTAGCTTGCCAGCTGGAACCAGCCCCAACAGACCTCGGCTTGACTGTGAGAGCAAAGTGATTTGAGTATGAAAAATGATTTTTGAAATGAGCAAGCTGCTTAATAATTGATTGTAAATTACTATTTTGGTGGAAGATTGAGTTGATATACCCTTCCACACATATTTTTGGAGGAATATTACTGAACACAATAAACTGAAGCATTGTTGTTATCAGTCTGTCTAATGGACTATGTTCCTTTAAGAACTTTACTACATAGAATATGGAGCAGAGGTCCATCAGTGGCTATTAGCCACAGTGTGTATGTGTGTGTGTGTGTGTGTGTGTGTATATATATATATATATATATATATATATATATATATATATATATATATATATATATATATATATATATATATATATATATATATATATATATATATTTGGCCGCTGTGTGACACAGAATGTTGGACTGGATGGGCCATTGGCCTGATCTAACATGGCTTCTCTTATGTTCTTATGTTCTTAGAAGCTGACAAACACAGAGCTTGTGCTCACTTGTAGGGTGGCAAGATGGAAGAATAGACCCCCTCCCCTTGTTATTGCAGAAGTACTCAAGTATACAATTCTGAGCTTCAAGTGGTACAGTCTGGGGTATAAAAGAGTGTTCTCGTTTGATTCCTCATACCGAGAAACCTCAGGACGTTGTGATGCCAGCACGTTAAGTCTTTCTAACGAAGAAATTGCAAAAGAACCACTGCGGCACTAATTACTTCAGTCTTCCAAAAGGCAACTGTAAGAAGTTAGAAGGCTTTTGCTTAAAATCAACAGGATATTGCCAGCAGAGAGTAAAATGGATAGCTTGTGGATTTCTGAGAAGGAGAAGTTGGCGGCCAGATTAAGCGTTCTTTGGAAATTGCTTGACTTTGATACGGCGGTAATGACTATAATTTTGCCGAGTGAGAAATGTTATATTCATCACCATGAGATCAAAGCCTGAGCCCTGTTCTCTTATGTAGGTGACCAATCTGGGTCATACTTAAGGTTGCCAAGTCCAGGTCAGGAAATTCCTGGAGATTTGGAAGCTTGAGCATTGGGAAGGGAAAATTTCAAGGAAGGGAGGGACCATAGTAGATTATAATGCCATAGACTCCACCCTTCAAAGGAGCCATTTTCCCCAGGGGATTGGATCATTGTAGCCTGCAGTTCAATTGTAATTCTGGGAGATCTCCAGGCTCTAACTGGATGTTGGCAACCCTAATTCACACTTTCTGGCCCCACCCCAGTCTCCATACATCAAGGTGTACTATTTTATAGGTTTTACACCCTGAACTGGACAGCCCAGACTGGCCAAGCATTGTCAGATCTCAGAAGCTAAGCAGAGTCAGCCCTGGTGAGTACTTCGATGGGAGACCACCAAGGAAGCCCATGGTTGCTATGCAGAGGCAGGCAATGGCAAACCACCTCTGAACATCTCTGGCTTTGAAACCCAGAAGAACATAAGAGAAGCCATGTTTGATCAGGCCAGTGGTCCATCCAGTCCAACACTCTGTGTCACATAGTGGCCAAAAAAACCCAGGTGCCATCAGGAGGTCCATCAGTGGGGCCAGGGCACTAGAAGCCATTCCACTGTTGCCCGTCCCAATTACCAAGAATACAGAGCATCACTGCCCCAGACAGAGTTCCAACAATATGCTGTGGCTAATAGCCGCTGATGGACCTCTGCTCCATATGCTTGTCCAATCCCCTCTTGAAGATGTATGCTTGTAGCCGCCACCACCTCCTGTGGCAGTGAATTCCACGTGTTAATTCCAGGTTAAACTAACCTGTGGGAGGGAGAAAGGAAGGAAGGAAGGAAGGAAGGAAGGAAGGAAGGAAGGAAGGAAGGAAGGAAGGAAGGAAGGAAGGAAGGAAGGGAGGGAGGGAGGGAGGGAGGGAGGGAGGGAGGGAGGGAGGAAGGAAGGAAGGAAGGAAGGAAGGAAGGAAGGAAGGAAGGAAGGAAGGAAGGAAGGAAGGAAGGAAGGAAGGAAGGAAGGAAGGGAGGGAGGAAGGAAGCGAGGAAGGGAGGGATAGAGGGAGGGAGGGAGGGAGGAAGGAAGGGAGGGAGGGAGGGAGGAAGGAAGGAAGGAAGGAAGGAAGGAAGGAAGGAAGGAAGGAAGCGAGGAAGGGAGGGAGAGAGGGAGGGAGGAAGGGAGGAAGGGAGGGAGGGAGGAAGGGAGGAAGGAAGGAAGGGAGGGAGGGAGGGAGGGAGGGAGGAAGGAAGGAAGGAAGGAAGGAAGGAAGGAAGGAAGGAAGGAAGGAAGCGAGGAAGGGAGGGAGAGAGGGAGGGAGGAAGGAAAGCAGGAAGGAAGGGAGGGAAGGAAGGAAGGAACTTTAAATACATTCTCCAAGCCGCTGGCTGGTTTGACTTGGAGAAGCTGGTAGACGGGGGCGGGTGGGTTGGGCTCCCAAGCCACAGTTCGGCCACCCCTGCTTTATTCTCTCCAGTGGAGTGATATTCCTGCTTGGGAGGAATACAGACTAAATACTTCAAGGGGTGAGAGGATGCTCAATACTTCAAGGAGTCTCCCCCCCGCCACTAGGAAGGTGTTGGGCCCTGACAGTCCTGACTTAATTTTTCATCTCTTCTTTCAGCGTCTAGTTTGGAAACCACTTTTTTTGCAGCAAGAACTCCTTTGCATATTAGGCCACACACCCTTGATGTAGCCAATCTTTCTGGAGCTTAGAGTAGGCCTTGCACTAAGGGCCCTGTAAGCTCTTGGAGGATTGGCTACATCAGGGGTGTGTGGCCTAAGATGCAAAGGAGTTCCTGCTACAAAGAAAGCCCTGGAAACCACCCATGTGGCAACTTCTCTCTACCTTTAAAGATCCAGAAATTTCATAACGTTTGATCAATGGTACAAATTAGGGCTATAAAGTGAAGTGTTACATCTTCATTAAAAGAAAAGACAATAATAATGAAAGTATATGCAGTCGGCTGTTGAATACCTCTGGATTGCTCTACTTTCTTTTTGAAAAAAGAATCACATATACTCCATCCATTTCTTTAAATTGGCTTTCGATGTCAAAATACGATAATCATGTGCCTCCCCCCCCCACCCTGGCAGTATTTCATTAAAAAGTATGAATCTCAGCTTAGTAGGTGAACAGGTGAAACAAATGACTTAAAGGAAAAACTTGGCCTCCAAACTATTTTTTTTTAGAAAAAGAAAAACGTTCTCCGGGAATACTATCTCTGTGTGTGGATCTAAATCAAATGTAGGATTTAATGAAACTTTCAATCAATACTTTTTCCCATTTGCTGCTCATAAAAGAAAAATGGGGCGTTTTGCATGCAATTATGATGGTGGGATAGATTGATTGGGGGAGGGGGGAGTAAAATTACTGTAGGTTCAAATTATGCCTTGAAATAAAGAGCGGCTTTTTAATAGATTCATTATCTATCTCTACCCAGAGGACAGGAGTCTTGGGAACATCTCTGCCAACAATTTGAGATTTGAGCTGAGCTTATCAAAGATTTCAGGTTTTCACGGCTGGTAACATCATTAGGGTTTGTAGAATCTTTCGGGATCAAGTGCCATGTTCTACTGGAGAAAGCTGAGCTTCTTTTACATCGACCGATTTTGCACTAGGCTTGTTCCGGGTGGAGAGCCCTTTTGCTCCTGGGGCTTCTCTCCATTTTCGCACAAGGTGCCCTGGAGCTGTGAGTTTGCGCGCCGCTATTCCACAGCAAGTGATATCCTCTGACAAGTGGTTTCTGCTTGCTGTGGAAAAAGCGGCCAATGGCTATACACAATAAATTTTTGACTGACTGACTGACAAAAGGGCTCTCTACCTGGAATAAACCCTAGTGTGAAATCGGTCATTGTTTGCTAGGATTGGCATGAGCCATACTTTTGCGGTTCAGTTTGCGGTTTGGTTCATGGACAGACCACATACCGATAGGCCAGTTTGCAAACCAAACCAGTTCATGTCAGTTCATGAACCACTGAAAGTTTAAGCCCCTGCTTTCTGCTCCCTGCTCCCAAAAGCCACAGGAGCTCCCTGCTGTTTTTCATTAAGAGCAGAAAGCAGGGGGGGTTAAAAAGCTCAGAGTCATTAACTGAACTTCAGGCCAACAGGTTGGCTCCTTTGTCAGGCAGGATGCTGGAACAGATGGACCACTGGTCTGATCCAGCAGGGCTTTTGGTATATTTTTGTATCGAGGGGGAATGTGTTCATTCAATATGGCAATGCTTCTGGAATTCTCCTGGATGTGCTACTAAAGGATAGGCTAAATCGGTGAACCTCTCTCTCTCTGTATGTGTGTATGGGGTCAATGTTTCAAAAAACTTTCTCCAGACTAAAACAAACAGTGGGGGATACACCAAATGTGGTGGTGGAAAGTGCCATCAAGTTATATTATATATATAATTATAAAAATTATATATATAATTTTTTTTTTGGCCACTGTGTGACACAGAGTGTTGGACTGGATGGGCCATTGGCCTGATCCAACATGGCTTCTCTTATGTTCTTATGTGACACAGAGTGTTGGACTGGATGGGCCATTGGCCTGATCCAACATGGCTTCTCTTATGTTCTTATGTGACACAGAGTGTTGGACTGGATGGGCCATTGGCCTGATCCAACAGGGCTTCTCTTATGTTCTTATGTGACACAGAGTGTTGGACTGGATGGGCCATTGGCCTGATCCAACATGGCTTCTCTTATGTTCTTATGTGACACAGAGTGTTGCACTGGATGGGCCATTGGCCTGATCCAACAGGGCTTCTCTTATGTTCTTATGTGACACAGAGTGTTGCACTGGATGGGCCACTGGCCTGATCCAACAGGGCTTCTCTTATGTTCTTATGTGACACAGAGTGTTGGACTGGATGGGCCATTGGCCTGATCCAACAGGGCTTCTCTTATGTGACACAGAGTGTTGGACTGGATGGGCCATTGGCCTGATCCAACATGGCTTCTCTTATGTTCTTATCCATGCATTTCCCAACCTGGTGTTGGCAGGGCGGACACCCTGTATTACCAGATATGTAACAAACAGTTTTATGAGGAACTGCAATTAATTGTTTAGTTTTGTGAAACTGCTTGGATGGAGATGTATGTGTTGATGATATATGCAGAGTGAGAAACAAATATTGATTTGCCATGCTATGAAGCCAAGATTCTCTATAAATAATATATTTTGCATTGGTTTTTGAAGCAATTGCTTGTCTTGGATCAATACTTGACTGGTATATTCACCCCTTCTCTGACCTGGGTAGCATAGGCTAGCCTGATCTGATCAGATCTTGGAAGCTAAACAGGGTCAGCCCTGGTCAGTATTTGGAAGGGAGACCAATGTGGAATACTAGGGTTATGATGCAGAGGCAGGCAATGGCAAACCCTTTGCATATTAGGCCACACCTCCTGATGTAGCCAATCCTCCAAGAGCTTAAAGGGCTCTTAGTGCAGGGCCTACTGTAGGCTCTTAGAGGATTGGCTACATCAGGGGTGTGTGGCCCAATATGCAAAGGAGTTCCTGCTACAAAAAAAAGCCCTGCCCATTTCTGATTGGGAAAGCAATACAGAGCAGAGAATTACCCGCTCCCCCCCATTAGCACTGCTGCCCTGTCCTCCCTCCCCAATGGCTGTTTTTTGCATGTCAGTTGTATATCTGGGAATATGGACATACATAGTGTGCTTCCTGTCCACTGTATCCATTTTCGTCCCTGTGATAGCTCATGTGATCCCCTTGTCTGTAATTACTCCCGAGTCCCTTCTTAGCCTTTGACAGCCTGTGCTGAACTTTGCATTTTATCCAGCTTTCAATTAATTAATGGGATAAGATAATGGATTACTTGTGTTTCTGTTTTCTGGTTGGCCATTACTTGAAAACGAAGCATGGCAAACAAGCAATTAATGGGAAAATACCGGCATGCCTGATCACTCTGTGTACGCAACACTTCCCTCACAATCCCTTCAGGAGTCATTTTGTAGAAAAAGAGGTGCTGGAGCTCATTAGCACAACTCATTTGCATATGCCACACACTCCTGACTTCACTGGAAGGTGCACTAACTGGGAAAGGACGAGCTATAAATCGAAAATAATAAAATAAAAAATAATTTTATATATATATATATAAAATTATATATATATCAGCTCAGCATCTGCCTTAAAATGCTTCTTACAATTGTCATAAGAAAACCTTACTCCCACCATACGTTTTAAATTACCTTCTTAACTATGTGGCCACAGTGGCGTGAAGAAGATTTCCATCTGTCTGCTTTAATATGTTTTATTTCCCCATTTTTTGGGGAAAAACAAGCTGCCAAATGCAACAGAAGAAGAAGAGCAGGATTTTGAATCTTGCTTCTCTCTGCCTTAAGGAGTCTCAGAGCAGTTTACAATCTCCTCCACTCCTTTTCCCACAACAGGCACCTGGTGAGACAGGTGAGATGGAGAGAGTTTTTAGAGAACTGTGGCTGGTCCAAGATCACCCAGCAGGCTTCATGTGGAGGAGCAGCGGGAAATCAAACCCAGTTCTCCAGATTAGAGGCTGCCACTCTTCACCACTACATCGTGCTGGCTCCCATGTTTGGACTCATGGTACACCCATCTGAAGAAAAGATGGGTTCAGAATTCCCAACACAAAACTGAAACCAGTCCTCATCTCAGTCCATTAAAAGACCCAGGGGGTTCTAAGTCCCTTGAAGAGCATCATTTCTCCTTGTGCCATTTGCACAATGAGGCAGTTTATGAGGCATCCATTTTATTTTTTGCCTTCTTTAATTGGAGAGAGGCGCATCTTCATTCTCCTCAAGCGGAGGATTTGTCATCGCTTCCAACCGCACTGTTAGTTTTGCAAATTAAATACAGTCAGACCTGCTTAATCCATGTCTCGTTGAGCCATATGCCTGGGTGACCAAAACTCTATGTGGTAAACAGCGCACGCCCGTTCCTTGTTTGCGAACTGTACCAAATTAAACAAGCATGACGTTGACAGCAATTTTCAGTCTAAGCGGGTTGGAATGAGTGAAATTGGTGACTCTCAGCGTCTTATTGAATAACACGGGGAAAATTACAGGTGCTCTGAAGGCAAAATTGTCTCTTTCTTTCCCTTCCCCTCATGGCAAGTGATTCTGAGGAAAGGGAGGCATGACTGCTCTCAGGCCTTTGTTCTCTCTACCTTTTGGAAGACAGGAGGGACCGTTCCAGCTGTTATACGCTGCTGAAGGAGAAGAGGGGAGAGGAGTTAAATGATTCACCACAATTATTCTTCAATCAAAGAAGATTTTTTTCTCCCTCATGTTTTTAAAAAAGTTAATCGGGGAAACTCCCAGAATAATCAGGTAGCCACTGGAGGCTAAGAATCCCACTTCGAGAATTTCATCTCAGTGTGGAGAATTGCTCCCTTTCATTGCTTGTAATTCTGAGGATTACATCCGTCTCTTTCAGCGAGGGATGGAGAGAGATTCGTTTTTCTCCTTGGAGGCAAGTTGCCACCAAATTAAAACCCCTGTCCTCCTAGTTAGGTCACTGAAATTAGTTTAACACAGAGAAAAAAAAGGTAAGGACTCCAGGAACCTGCAGGCCTGTGTGCTATATACATTTCCCTGTAGTCAGATAAATAATCAGGACATTTTGGAAGAAAAAGCCCAGCAGGAACTCATTTGTATATTAGGCCACACCCCTGATATCACCATTGTTTTGCACAGTATTGCTGAATGGCAGCAATAACTAATTTGCATTTTAGACCACACCCCCTGACACCAAGCCAACTGGAACTGCGTTCCTGCTTTAAAAAAAAAGCCCGGCAAATACTTTCAGATCCAACACGTAGGTTTATGGCATTAGGTAACAATTGTATCTGGCTTTCAAGTTTGACTCACCATGGTAGGGACCAGGGGTTTTTTTGTAGAAAAAGTCCAGCAGGAACTTATTTGCATATTAGATCACACCCTTGATGCCAAGCCAGATGAACTGCATTCCTGTGTGTTCCTGCTCAAAAAAGCCCTGGTAAGGACATAAGAATGTAAGAAAAGCCCTGCTGGATCAGAACAGTGGTCTATTTTATCCAGCATTTTGTCTCTCACTGTGACAAACCAGTTATTTTAGTCACATTTTCTGTGGCCTCCTGGTACTACAACTGGAGCTTGTGTCTCTTTGTTTGTATATTGCAACTGCAAATTGCATTTACTTGGGTCTGCAGGTGAACCACCTTGCATGCCAAAAGGCAGAATTCAAAGATTCATCTCAATTAAGAGATCAGCACACGTGGCCAAGCATTGAACTGAGAAAAAAGGACAATTCCACACATGCAAGCCAGGGCTTTTTTTTGTAGCAGGAACTCCTTTGCATATTAGGCCACACACCCCTGCTGTAGCCAATCCTCCAGGAGTTTATAGGGCTCTTCGTACAGGGTCTACTGTAAGCTCCAGGAGGATTGGCTACATTGGGAGGGTGTGGCCTAATATGCAAAGGAATTCCTGCTACAAAAAAAGCCCTGCATACAACGGAGCACACTCTTCAGCAGTCCTTCATCTGTACTGAGAGTGAAAGTCAGATTTAAAACTTGACGAGAAAAGGCAGATTCCCTAGTGCTCTAACTTTGTAGAGGGCCACAGAGGAGAAATGACAGAGGACGGGAAACACCAGTAGGAAAGGGAAAGAAAAAGCGAGTTGAATTTATAGCCAGCCAGGAGGGGGAGAAGAAAACTGAATGACAGCATGCGATGTAATGATGAGAATTTTTTGAAGTGTCCACCAATATGTACAGAAGAAGCCGGTGAGGTGTGAAAACAGGAGGAGGGCTGTGAGAAGCAGAGCAGAGTGTAAATAGAATTCTGTGGCTTGGCGCTACCTGATGGGAAGTGGAAGACAGGAGCTACAAGGTGAGAGGTGAAAACCATGGACAAGTCCAGTGTAATTAAAACAGACAAACTTTCCTCCCTTCTGCAATATTACTAGAGGCCAGCTGTAGTTCATCTGGCAGAGCACAGTCCCTGGCATCTCTAGTTCGAAGAATCTCTCAGAACATGGCTGAGAAAGTCATTTGGCTAATGCACTGGGTAGCCACTCCTAAGCGGCCTGAGAGCCAGTTTGGTGTAGTGGTTAAGTGTGCGGACTCTTATCTGAGAGAACCGGGTTCAATTCCCCACTCCTCCACTTGCAGCTGCTGGAATGGCCTTGGGTCAGCCATAGTTTTCACGGAGGTGGTCCTTGAAAGGGCAGCTTCTGGGAGAGCTCTCTCAGCCCCACATACTTCACAGGGTGTCTGTTGTGGGGGAGGAAGATAAAGGAGGTTTTAACTTCGTTCTGGCTCAGAGAGAGGGAGGGGTATAAATCTACGTTCTTCTTCTCCTTCTTCTTCTTCAGATTGGTGGACCAATGGTCTGGCTTTCCGTTCAGGCATGAACTCATAGCCACTCTTTAAGTAAAGATCTCCAAAATGTTCATTTCTTGGTCAATGTGTGATCCAGAGTCTCCGAACAAGGTATTGTGATTTCGGTCCATGCTGATGTAGTGTAGCCATTTTCAGGAGAGTATTGCCAATGCCTGCTTTCCATTGTATGCACATGGATTTTAATCCATAAGTGTGTGATTATCAAGCCCAGACTTGGATGGCCCAGGATAGCCTGATATCTAGGGTAAAAAAAAGGTAAAGGTAATCCCCTGTGCAAGCACCGAGTCATTACCGACCCACGGGTTGATGTCACATCATGACAATTTCTTGGCAGACTTTTTACGGGGTGGTTTGTCATTGCCTTCCCCAGTCATCTACACTTTCCCCCCAGCAAGGTGGGTTCTTATTTTTATCGACCTTGGAAGGATGGAAGGCTGAGTCAACTTTGAGTTTGCAACCTGAACCCAGCTTCCGCCGGGATCGAACTCAAGTTGTGAGCAGAGCTTGGACTGCAGCTTTATCACTCTGTGCCATGAGCCTCAGGTATCTAGGGTAGTCACCTCTGATTTGAGAAATACCCAAGGCTTTTTTGACAGGAATGCACAGGGACACAGTTCCGGCTGGCTTGGTGTCAGGGGGTGTGGCCTAATATGTAAATGGATCCCTGCTGGACTTTTATGTGAAACAATGGTGACATCAGGGATTGCGGCCTAATATGCAAACGAGTTCCTGCTGGGCTTTTTTTGGGGGTAGAAATATCTAGAGATTTTGTGGGTGGATTCTGGAGAAAACGGGGTTTGGGAAGTGGAGGGGCTTCAGTGGGATATAATGCCATACAGTCCACCCTCCAAGTGAATTCATCTCCATCACCTGGAGATCAGCTGTAATAGTGGGAGATCTCCAGGCAAAACCCAAAGACTAGCAGCTTTGCCCAGAAGCCCAGGGTTGGCCCTGCTTAGTATTTGGATGGGAGAAGAAGGCCTGTAGCCACGGTGGGGCCCGGGGGGTCATGGCCCCTCCATCGAAACCCCCCTCTTACCAGTATGGCCCCTCCTGGCAGCCCCACTCTGTGGCTCTTGTGACCGCCGATCTCCCTGCTGCTCTGGCGCCCCTGCTCCCCTCTGCACAGTGCCTCACCCTCCCTTCCACCCACCCCATGAAGCACCGGTTCCTCCTGGGGCTCTTTCAAGGCCCCCCCCCCCCCGGCCGATTATGTGAGCGGCTGGAAAAGCTGCGGGAAGGCCGGCGCTCCTCTTCCGGCCTTCCAGCGTTGTCTGGAGCTTTAGTGCTGGGGCGGCAGTGAAAGGAAGACCAGCAAGCCCTGCAAAGGCGCCCACCGCCTCCGCTGCTTCCTCTCTCCTTCCCTCTCATGGGATCTGGGAAGTAGGGAGGAAGCGGCAGAGGCGGTGGGCATTTTTGCAGGACTTGCTGGTCTTTCTTTCACTGCCGCCCCAGCGCTAAAGCGCTAAAGCTAGGGGGAGGGATGGTGGCTCAGTGGTAGAGAATCTGCTTGGTAAGCAGAAGGTCCCAGGTTCAATCCCCGGCATCTCCCAAAAAAAGGGTCCAGGCAAATAGGTGTGAAAAACCTCAGCTTGAGACCCTGGAGAGCCGCTGCCAGTCTGAGTAGACAATACTGACTTTATGGACCGAGGGTCTGATTCAGTATAAGGCAGCTACATATGTTCAAAGCTCCAGGCAGCGCTGGAAGGCCGGCAGAGGAGCGCTGGCCTTCCCGTGGCTTTTCCGGCTGCTCACATGATCGGCAGAGGAGGGGCCTTGAAAGAGCTTCAGGAGGAACCGGTGCTTCGTGGGGTGGATGGGAGGGAGGGAGGGAGGGGGAGGTGCCATAGAGGGGGGTGGGGGCCACAAAAGCGGCAGGGAGATCGGTGGCTATGAAAAAGTGCCAGTGGAGAGAGTGAGGGCCGAGAGAGCGGGGAGGGGCCCTCCATCCGAAATTTTTTTATGTCCCCCCCCCATTTTTTTTCTGGCTACGGGCCTGGGGAGAACACTGAGAAGTCCAGCATGGCCACACAAAGGAAGGCAATGGCGAACCACCTCTGTATCTCTCTTGCCTTGAAGCCCCAATAGGAAAGACTTGATAGCACTTTCCACCATCATGAACATATGAAGCTGCCTTACACTGAATCAGACCCTCAGTCCATCAAAGCCTACTCAGACTGGCAGCGGCTCTCCAGGGTCTCAAGCTGAGGTTTTTCACTCCTATTTGCCTGGACCCTTTTTATTTGGAGATGCCAGGGGTTGAACCTGGGACCTTCTGCTTACTAAGCAGATGCTCTACCACTCAGCCACCATCCCTCACCATGATCATCAGATAGAAGAAAACCTAATGAGTGAAGGGACTTGAGGAAATCCAAAGCAGAAGCATAATGATATGTTTCTTTATACTGAATCTGCGAAAAATCCAAACAATCTTCTAGGGTTGCTAGGTCTGTGTAGGAAGATACCTGGAAACTTTGGGGGTGGATCCAGGAAAGGCAGAGGTTTGGAGAGGGGAGGGGCCTCAGCATGGTCCAATGTCATCGAGTCCACCCTGCAAAGCAGCCATTTTCTCCAGAGGAGCTGGTCTCTGTCAGCTGGACATCAGTAGTGAAAGTGGGAAATCTCCAGGTCCCATCTGGAGGCTGGCAACTCTAACAATCTAACAACCACCTCAACGAAAGCTTATTTCTCAGGTTTCCCCTTTATCCAGTACTGATAATGTGGTGTGTGTTATTTACCCATCTCCCTTTAAGCTTGGTCCGCTTAGGTCTGCCTGGAATTTGTCTGCCTATTTGATTGATCTCGCCTAACGCTGTGACCTAGTTACCCCTCTTTATCTTTCTCTCCATTGGCTTCCATTCCCTGCCCATATTAAGCTAATTCACTTGCAATTAATAAAGCCATCCCTGAGTCTGCCTTGTCCCTCATCACGATTCTCCATCTCTTCCTGCTTCCACCCTGCTGAAACGAATCGATGCTTGAAGCCCTCCTTTCCTCTATTATTTCATGATATTTATCCCTTTTTCGCTTGGCTCCCTCTGGGCTTGGAATTCCACCTAATATTTCTTTTAGCTGCTTCCCTCGTATTCTCCTCACAAGAGAGCCAACTGTGTGTAGGGTTGCCAGGCAGGGCTGGCTCATGGGAGTAGGTGCGGTCGGTGGCTGCCTAGAGCGCCTCCCTGCCTTGGGGGCGCTGCCAGGCACCCCCTTTCTCCCCCTTGCCCCTGCAGAGCCCTCCTCCGAGCCAGCCTTGAAGCCAGGATTGGAGGAGTGCTACACAGAGCATTGCAGTCATTGGTGCAATGGGAAGACACTGCTTGGCTGCTTTCAACCCAAAAGTGGCCAAGCAGCGCTAAAACAGTGTGCTCTTTGGAGACGTCCAAGGAAGCCTCTGAAGAGCGAACTGTCTGTAGTAGAAAGTGGTGGCATGGCAGCACTCTTGTTCGCGGCCTGTCACTCCCCTGTCCACCCTGTCTGCTGGGCACTCCACTATGGAGACCAATTCTCATAGGGGAAAATGGAAAATTGATCCACGGGTATCTGGGGCTCGCGGGGGGGGGGGGCTGTTTTTTGAGACAGAAACACCAAATTTGCAACATATCATCCAATACTGAGTTCGTTATAAGATGCTGGTTATTACCTTTAAAGCCCTATATGGCCGAGGACCTGCCTACCTTAGGGACCGCCTCTCTCCATATGTTCCTCAGAGAGCACTGAGATCTAGTTCTCAAAATCTTTTAAAAATCCCTGGACCAAGGGAGGCCAGACTGAAAACAACGAGGGAGCAAGCCTTCTCAACAATGGCTCCCCAATGGTGGAATCAACTACCAGAGGAGGTGCGAGCCCTGCGAGACCTAAATCAGTTTCTCAGGGCTTGCAAAACCATCCTCTTTCAACTCGCTTTTAAGATGGAACCCGGGTAATGACATCTAGCCATCTTATACATATATCGAACTGTAGCACCTTAATTGATAATCTATAATGGCTTTAACTGTTTTATTTAACTTAATTTATGAATGTAACTTAGCTATATTTTAACTGTCTTTTATA
Organism: Heteronotia binoei; assembly: GCF_032191835.1. NCBI lineage: Eukaryota > Metazoa > Chordata > Lepidosauria > Squamata > Gekkonidae > Heteronotia > Heteronotia binoei. Next base: position 165,585,957 of record NC_083226.1, on the reverse strand, counting down.
GTAATGATTGTATTTTATTGTAATCATGGTATATACCTTGTCCTGTGAGCCGCCCTGAGGGCGGGATAAAATAATAATAATAATAATAATAATAATAATAATAATAATAATAATAATAATAATTATTATTATTATTATTATTATACCGCTTGTGAAAGTGCCCTCCAAGTGTCAAAAAGTTTGCACCAGGGGGTCAAATTCTGTCTGTAGTAGAAATTCTTTGAGCCCCAAAAGAAGGTGCCCCCATCCTTCATTTTTTCCAATGGAGTAAAGGCATTCCAAAGGTTTGCAGTCCTTTTAAATGTGATGCCCAGAACTCCCTTGGGAGTGCAAGTATGCTTGCCTCCACCCCAGTGTTTCCTAGTCCCACCCCCAAAGTCTCCTGGCTCCACCTCCAAAGTCCCCAGATATTTTTTGAACTGGACTTGGCAACCCTACCCAGGTCCCATCCAGAGGCTAGCATCCTTATCAACAGAAAGCTTTTACAATATAAGTTACAATATCAGAATGAAATACCATAGGCAAATATCACCATCCTGTTGAACAAGCCCTTAGAATGGGGAAGATCTACATTTAGAATGTCATCATTGTTTAGCTTTTGGAAAGGTTTCCGCGAGCTGTCAGCGATCCCGTTTCTTCAGGCATGGTTTCAATGCAAACACTTTTTTTGGAACAGCATCTAATCTCCGTGCACTATCCCTATGTAAATCGCTACGTTTCCACGAAGGAGCCTCATTTGTCATCCCTGTGTTTCCTACTTAACAAAGCCTCTTTTAACTGGCAGTGACATACTGTTTTCCGCACAGCAATGAACATCGGAGTTAAAAATACCCAAAGGCCCTTTTTCCTGGGACGGAACAGAGGAACATTATGTGAAAAGAAGTGGTCCCAAGGTAACCAGTAGACACGAGGTTCTACCAGACAGAGCAGCTGCTAGAACAGACTTTAGCTTTCCAGGTGGAGATAATAGATTATCTTAAAGTATTATCTTAATATACCTTCCATTGCTAGGACCCAGAAAGTCGCTGTTGCAGACTGAATTCAAGACTGACACGTTTTTATCACTCTTTTGGTAACAATACTTGCGCTTCATATCTACACAATACTGGGATGTCAGAGGCATCCTCGGCAAAAGTTCAAAATTCCTTTGCAGGAGGAATCTCCTTTGCAGTCTGGAATTTGAGACTGAGATTTGAAAAAGTCCCCTTTTTCCTACTATGCAGAATATTTCAGTAAGTAGTTCTAAGTTTTAATACAAGGTTTTGTTTTTTATGAACTTATGAAGAACCTTGCCAGCTCAGACCAGTGGTCCATCTGTTCCAACATCCTGTCTCACACAGCGACTAACCAGTTCCTCTGGAGGGCCAACAACAGGGCATAGAGGCCGAGGCCTCCATAAGAACATCAGAAGAGTCCTGGTGGATCAGACAAGTGGTCCATCTAGTGCAGCATCCCGTCTCACACAGTAAGAACATAAGAGAAGCCATGTTGGATCAGGCTAATGGCCCATCCAGTCCAACACTCTGTGTCACACAGTGGCCAATATATGTGTGAAAGCCAGTGGTCAGTGATCAGCCAGTTCCTCTGGAGGGCCAACAACAGGGCAGAGGTTGAGGCCTTCATAATTACATAGGAAGAGTTCTGTTGGCTCTGACCAGTGGTCCATCTAGACCCGCATGCTGTCTCACACAACGGCCAACCAGTTCCTCTGGAGGGCTAACAATAAGACATAGAGCAGGAGTGTTGAACTCATTTGTTATGACAGCGAGATCCGACATAAATGAGACCTTGTCAGGCTAGGCCATGTGTGTCATAACATGTAATGCCAGATAGCGGAGATATAAACTTTATAAAGGACACAGACAAAGACAATTAAAGATTGAAAAATTAAATAAAACATGCTTAAAAGATTAGCACTCCTGCAATATTTTGTTTACTTAACAGTTTCTGATAACTGACGCTTCTTGCTCTGAATTATTGCATCAAAATCTGGAGACAATGTCTGTGCTGTAGCAATCTTGAGTATGCTGTTCAGGTGTGCATCTGTAAGTTGCAAACCTACTTTTGATTTATTGGCATTCATTGCAGAAATCTCACAGTCAATGCTTTGAGATGATGACCCAGGGGAAAACATGAAATGGCTGGGCATTGCGAGCCTTTTTACTTAAGTTGCTTTGTGTGCTGGTCAGCCAATGGAGAAAAGAGAGGCTTTGCTCTGTAGCTCCTGTGCGACAGAGCAATCCTGGCAAAGCAAGCTGTGATGCAGATAGAAGTAAGAGAGAGAGAAGGAAACGGATGGCAGTGAGTTGCTTGCGGGCCTGATAGGAGCCCTCTGGAGGCCTGATCTGGCCCTTGGGTCACAAGTTTGACACCCCTGCTATAACTGATAGAGGAAATTCCATAATGGAGACACCAGATTTTAGTCAAATACCACCAAATAGTTCTCCCATGTGGCTTGTTTCGAAGCTGATGTCCAATCCTTTTGCTACTCGTCTCCATCTTCTTCAAAGCTATCTTCCAACCCAGGTAGCCAGATCACCAAACCCAAGCCTTATATGATCCATTCCCATCAGCCCTCTGCCAGCAGTTGGCTTCCTGGTCTGCTTGGATCTTTTCTAGCATAGCGGTGGCGAAAAATGCTGTCAAGTTGCAGTCAATTTATAGTGACCTTGTTGGGCTTCAAGGCAAGAGACATTCAGAGGTGGTTTGCCATTGCCTGCTTCTGCATCCTTTGGTGGTCTCCCATCTAAGTACTAACCAGGGCTGACCCAGCTTAGCTTCCAAGGTCTGTTGAGATCACAGTAACTTTGCCTTTGTGTGAGTCCAGCATCCAGCCATCTGAGTTACACTGTCTGTAATTACAGAGACTCCATATAGCTTGGCCTGTGAACTGCCCGTAAATTCACAGAAGGTTCTCTCTCAGGGCACAGGGTTGAGAGGGCACAATTGTTCAAACCGGAGTTATCTGAATAATTTCACATGCCGATATGTGAATTTGGCTTATCAGAAGCGGACAGTATAGATAGGCACTCAGTTGTGCAGATGGCTTGCTTTGCAAACTGTCCGCTAGTTGCGGGCAGCACAGTCAAATGTCCGACGCCCTTTTTTGTTTGTACTCATATTTGTTTTGTTCTTGGGCGTGCAAAGGCACTGAGAGTGTGTGTGCACAGCCTCATGCTGCTTCCTCGGGGCTTCACTCCATCTGCTGTTGTCGCTTCCCCTTCCATCTGCATTGGGCCGCATTCTTTAGATGCAGAAAACATTTCCATTTTGCAGTGAGCGGCTTACAGAAGGGAGGTATCTCCCTCTGTTCTTTGTGGCTGTTTGTCCTGATGTACATTCATAGCTGCAGGGCTTTTTTGTAGCAGGAACTCCTTTGCACCCCTGATGTAGCCAATCCTCCTGGAGCTTACAGTAGGTCCTATAATAAGAGTCCTTTAAACTCTTGGAGGATTGGCTACATCAGAGGTGTGTGGCCGATTATGCAAAGGAGTTCCTGTTACAACCCCCCCCCCCCCACAAATAGCTGAACTCTTTGAATCAAGGATGATTTGTTTATGTCTGTTCCCACGGGGCTTTGCCATGCCTGTTCACTTTCCAAGCCACTTTCTGCCTCATAGACAAAAAACGGTGGTAGCAGGGGTGGAATTCTAGCAGGAACTCCTTTTCATATTAGGCCACACACCCCTGATGTATCCAATCCTCCTAGAGCTCACAGGGCTCTTAGTGGTAGAAGAAGAAGACTGCAGATTTATACCCCACCTTTCTCTTTGAATCAGCGACTCAGAGCAGCTTGCAATCTCCTGTATCTTCTCCCTGTGAGGTGGGTGGGGCTGGGAGGGCTCTTACAGCAGCTGCCCTTTCAGGGACAACTCCTGCAAGAGCTATGGCTGACCCAAGGCCATTCCAGCAGCTGTAAGTGGAGGAGTAGGGAATCAAACCCAGTTCTCCCAGATAAGAGTCCGCACACTTAACCACTACACCAAACTGGCCTATACCAAACTTGGCACTACACCAAACTGGCCTACAGTACAGGGCCTACTGTAAGCTCCAGGAGGATTGGCTACATCAGGGGCGTGCGACCTAACATGCAAAGGAGTTCCTGCTGCAAAAAAAGTCCTGGACTGCACTATGTGTTGTGTGCAATTGGGATGTAGCTAATGTAGCTCCCAGATGCACAGCTGTTGTGTGGCTGCAGCCAGGAGCATGTGGGGCTGGCAGCAGCGGGCAGAATCAGAGGTCCTGGGCCTACTGTCCCCTCTGAGCTGTGCACACCAGCAGATGCTCATGAACACGGGAAGCCCGGCTCAGCAGCAATCTAGAGCCGCGCAGGGTCTTGCATGCCCTTTGCACCTTTTAAGATTACGGTAATGGGAGAGAGGTCACTTGTAGGTAGGGTTGCCAAGTCCAAACCAAGAAAAATCTGTGGACTTTGGGGGCGGAGCCAGGAGACTTCGGGGGTGGAGCCAGGAGACTTTTGGGGTGGAGCCAGGAGACATTGGGGGTGGAGCCAGAAGCAAGGGTGTGACAAGCATAATTGAACTCCCAAGGGAGTTCTGGCCATCACATTTAAAGGGACTGCACATCTTTTTAAATGCCTTCCTTCCATAGGAAATAATGAAGGATAGGGGCACCTTATTTTGGGGCTCATAGAACTGGACTCCCTGGTGAAATCTTTTTGAAACTTGGAGGGTATTTTGGGGAGGGGCACTGGATACTATAGTGAAAATTGGGGGCCTCTACCTCAAGAAACAGCCCCCCCCAGAGCCCCAGATACCCATGGAACAATTCTCCATTATTTCCTATGGAAATGAGTCTCCATAGGGAATAACAGCGTTCCCAGCAGACATTTCCCTCCCCTCCCCTTGCCTTTTGATGACCCTGAATCGGGGGGAAGGCCTCCAAACCAGGGGATCCCCTGCCCCCACCTGGGGATTGGCAAGCCTACTTTTAGGATAAAGACAGCACAACCGAAGTTATAGTGTCCAAATAACTAAGAATGTATTGAAACAAAATCGTACAAATATGTTCAATCGAAGACTAAATAGCAATAACAATTCCCCAAAAGTTTCACAGTTCCATCAAAGGAGTCCCAATGAACAGGAGGTCAACTTGATTATTCCTGTCGAATCCTCTTCTAGCATAGGGTGCTCCAACCACATATCTCAACCAAAGGCAAAAGCTCAGAAAAAAAATGTCAAACAATGCATCAATAAGTTGCAAAAAGTTGCAAACCCCACAAGATTCTTTTTCAGTGTGCCCAAAGACTGCACATAGAATTCCCAATGGACAAATGGGATGGAAAGTCTCCAGTAAGATTTCAAAATGGCACTAAACTCCCAAAGGCTCAAGGCCTTTTAAGATTACAGCAATTCTATTCTGCTCAACTGCTCTCCTCAGTGGGGAGGGGGGGCGGGATTAGAGGGAGCATTGCCTGTCTCCTGGTAACTGCTCCACCTCAGGCCGCAGGGCTTTTTTTGTAGTAGGGACTCCTTTGCATATCAGGCCACAACCCACTTATGTATCCTATCCTCCAAGAGTTTATTACAGGGCCTACTGTAAAGCTCTTGGAGGATTGGCTACACCAGGGCTGTGTGGCCTAATACGCAAAGGAGTTCCTGCTACAAAGAAAACCCTGCCTCAGAGCGTACTACTGATTGTATGTCCCGGATCAAGGCATTTCCATTCTGTTAAACTTTAAATGCTAAAAAAAAAAAAAAAAGTTAAATACTTTAAAAAGGCATTAAGATGCTTCTAAATGTTGTAATCTGTCTTGTGTGTCGTCAGGAGAGGCAGATTATAAATGAGGTAAATAAAAGAGCTCAAGAGCGTGGGTTAGATCTCGTTGGCTATTATCTGTTACAGTGAATGCACAGAACTTATTTAGATTGTTTGATGTTAATTAGAATTGTTTTATTACTTCGTTATTAAAACTGTTGCATTCTGTTTATAGCTCAGATTAAGGGCTCTGTTATGTTAATTGAAATAAATTATTTTAATTGAAGCATGTTTTTTTGGGGGGGGCGGGGCGGTTGGCTTTTAGAATGAACAAACCTTTTAGACTAGGGACAATGAGTCACATTCTAATTTTTCCTCTGAATCAAATCCACTTTGCTCCAGATCAGATCCTAGGAGAGCCACAGTCAATGAGACCAAGATTCACATCACACCTGTGGTATACAGGAAGGATTATAACCAATCTCTCCACATACAGTTTATGCCAGTGAAAAACAACTTCCTACCTGCCATGATGATATTGGTAAGCTTGGCAAGGGCAAAATACAGACAAAGAATGGATGTGTCTTGGGTTGCCAGCCTCTGGGAGGGGGGCTTGGAGACTTCCAAATTTACAACTGATCTCCAGATGACAGAGATCAGATCCCCTGGAGGAAACGGCAGCTTCAAAGGGCAGACTCTATGGCCTCACGTCTCTGCTGAAATTCTTCCCTTTCACAAACTTTGTCCACGGAAATTACCTCAAAGTGGCCAGAAATTTCCCATAGCAAAATGGGAGCCTTCTTCATGTCTACTTTCAGGGCCTTTTTTGTAGAAAAAGCTCAGCGGGAACTCATTTGCATATTACACCACACCCCCTGACACCACCATTGTTCCACACAGGGCTTTTTTTTCTGTAGAGAAAGCCCAGCTAGGTTTGTCAAGTCCCCCTCCCTCTGACGGGGAACTATTTTCGCTGTGCTTATTGTACCATAGAGTTTTCCCTCCCAAGATGCTAAAGCGTCTACAAAAACCTTAGAGTTTTCTCGGAAACGCCTAGAGTGGCTGACGCGTGACATCACTGGCACGATGATGCTCTCACAGGTGACATCATCGCACCAGTGACATTGGGCCAGCGAGTTACGAACCTTCAGATGGGAGAACCCCCACCCAGCCGAGGGACTTTGCAGCCCTAAGCCCAGCAGGAACTCATTTGTGTATTAGGCCACACCCCTGATGCCAAGCCAACCGGAACTGCATTCCTGCTCAAAAAAAGCCCTGCCTTTTTTGTAGAAAAAGTCCAGCAGGAACTCATTTGCCTACTAGGCTACACTTCCTGACATCACCATTGATTCACACAGGGCTTTTTTGTAGAGAAGTCCCGCAGGAATCATTTGTAAATCAGGCCACACCCCCTGATAACAAGCCATTCGGAACTGCATTCCTGCTCAATACAAGCCCCGTCTACCTTCATTTTTAGTCTACCTTCATTTTTAGAGTTATGATGACTACAGCTGAGGAGAGGGTTGGTTTCAAAACCAGGTGGGGTTGGAAAGATTAAACCCCTTCTCTGGCTGTGAGCCAGACAGGAAGTCTTACTTGGCTGCCATTTTTTTCCTTGTTAAAATGCTGAGAAGATCCAGTCTGGACTTCCCCATGTGATAGAATCATAGAGTTGGAAGGGACCTGTAGGGTCATCTAGTCCAACCCCCTACACAATGCAGGAAACTCACAAACACCTCCCCCTAAATTCACAGGATCTTCATTGCTGTCAGATGGCCATCTAGCCTCTGTTGAAAAACCTCCAAGGAAGGAGAGCCCACCACCTCCCGAGGAACCCTGTTCCACTGAGGAATCGATCAGGAAGTTCTTCCTAATGTTGAGCTGGAAACTCTTTTGATTTAATTTCAATCCATTGGTCTGTTCCTACCTTCTGGGGCCACAGGAACCATCCGCTACACGACAGGAACCATCCTCCACACCATCCTCTATACAACAGCCCTTCAAGTAGTTGAAGATGGTGATCATATCACCTCTCAGCTGCCTCTTCTCCAGGCTAAACATCTCCAGCTCCTTCAACCTTTCCTCATAGGACTTGGTCTCTAGACCCCTCATCATCTTTGTCGCCCTCTTCTGGACCCATTCCAGCTAGTCTATATCCTTCTTAAAATGTGGTGCCCAAAACTGAACACACTACTCCAGGTGAGGTCTTACCAGAGCAGAGTAAAGCGATAGCATCACATCACGTGATCTGGACACTATACTTCTGTTGATACAGCCCAAAATTGCATTTGCCTTTTTAGCCACCACATCAGACTGTTGACTCATGTTCAGCATATGATTCACTAAGAACCCTAGATCCTTTTTGCACATACTACTGCTAAGACAAGGCTCCCCCATCCTATAACCATGCATTGGATTTTTCCTACCTAAATGCAGAACTTTACATTTATCCCTGTTAAAATTCATTTTATTGATTTTAGCCCAGTTTTCCAGCCTGTCAAGGTCATCCTGTATCCTGTTTCTGTCTTCTTCTGTGTTTGCAACCCCTCCTATGTTTGCAACCCCTCCCAATTTAATAAGCATTCCCTCTATTCCTTCATCCAAATCATTTATAAAGATGTTGAACAATACAGTTCCCAGGAGAGATCCTTGAGGCACTCCACTTGTCACTCCTCTCCAAGACGTTGAGGAACCATTCACAAGCACACTTTGGGTGCAATCTGTCAACCAAGGTGCGATCTGGGCACGATCTGTTAACCAGGGTGCGATCTGTCAACCAGGGCGCGATCTGTCAACCAGATACAGATCCACCTAACGGTAACAGGATCCAAACCACATTTGGGTGTCAACAGACCATTCCCCATTTCAGTGACAGACCTATCTTCCATTAATTTTAAATAGCAATCGGAGCTCCAGGCCAAGACTAGCTGTTTTGATAATAGATCCCTGTGAGCCTGAACTCTCCCTAGGAGCTAAAAGGACTGAACTGAGACTATTGTATGAGAAGTCAAGAACCACTGGAAAAGTCAGTAATGCCAGGAGAAGTGGAAGGCAGCAGGAAAAGAGGAAAGCCCCAAATGAGGTGGATTGACTCAGTGAAGGAAACTGCAGCTCCCCGTTTGCAAGAGCTGAGCAAGGCTGTTCAGCACTGGTCAGTAATCAAATGGGAGAGCACCAAGTGATGTAGATTTGCCAGGTCCAACTCGGGAAACATCTGGGGACTTTGCGGGTGGAGCCAGGAGACTTTAGGGGTGAAACCAGGAGCATAATTGATCTCCGAAGGGAGTTCTGGCCATCATATTTATAGGGACTGCACTCTTTAAATGCCCCTCCATTTTAAATAATGGAGGATGGAGCACCTTCTTTTGGGGCTCACAGAATTGGACCCTATGGTCTAATATTTTTGAAACCTGGGTGTTTTTTTCATAAAAGGCATCAGGTGCTATGCTGAAAATTTGTGCCTCTATCTAAAAAAAACACCAGTCCCTCTTGAGCCCCAGATACCCACAGATCGATTCCCAATTATACCCTATGGGGACCAGACTCCATAGGGTATAATGGAGTGCCCAGCAGACATCCCCTCCCTTTCTGATAACCCTGAAGTGGGGGGAGGGCCTCCAAACCAGGGGATTCTTTGCCCCCAACTGGGGACTGGCAACCCTATCTGCACTTGTACTGGGATATACTATTTAGCCCATTGGGGAAACTCATGTACAATGTGTGACTTGGCTCTATTAGGCCAAGTTATCCAGGGCTGCTAAAAATGTTCTGGTTTTGCTCATCACCCAGTTCTATAACAACCTGCCCACGTAAAGCAAAGAAAACCTCTTTGCACTGTACTCTTTTCATTTAGCCTTTCTTAGGAGAAAGAGAAGGCGGAGAGATTTCCACCCCAAACAAGCGCTGGCACGGAGTCTAAGATAGTAAAATAATATGGAGAGAGCTCAGCTCTTCCCAGGAGTATGTTTGCTTGGGCTTTAATAAATTGTTTCGATCGACAGCTGTGCCTCCGTTAGGCTCAGGAGACGTCTAAGTCAGATCTGATTCTCTGATGTGCTTTGGAAGGATTTATCTGCAAAAGGCCTTGTTACCTAAAAAACGTTAATTTTACTCAGCGCAGCAGGATGAAGAGGGAGGATGGTTATTTTTTTTTTTTTGTTCTATTGATTTAATGTTCAGCGAAGGGAGCCCTCTCTCTCTCTCTCTCTGCGTTTGCTGGCAAACCGGGCACTCTGTATTATTGCTATGATATTTGCCCATATGTTACAAGGGAGAAAACACACACAGAGAGAGGCTTTTAAATTATTAGTTTCTTGACATGGGAGGCACATGTAAAAAAGCCTTCAGTCAGGTGCTTTACTGACTTTGCCGTTGAAAAGCGAACTCCCACAAGTGTTTGCAGATTATCAGCACCGCAGAAACACCTTCCTTTTATTTGTTAGCTTATTTGACCAATGGTCTTAACCTCACGATAAAACAAGACAATAAATAGAAAACAAATTACAAATAGGGGCCTGCATATCTTCGGGACTGCCTCTTCCCATATGAGCCCCTCTGCGTTCTGAGGACAGCTGCCCAGAACATCTTCTTGTGTTCTAGGGCTGCCAACTTTCGCAGGGCCTGTGAGATGAAGCTCTTCCACCAGACTTTTAATTAATCAAGCGGGTGTTCCCTGAAATCATTGCTTCCTCCAGCACCTTTACCAGCTAGGTGTTTATGTTATGCTGAGCACTACCAACCTATATTTAGTTTATGACTTGTTGCCAATGATGTGGATCATGGTTTCTGTTAATTCTGCAATTATGGGATTATTGCGTTGGATGTAGTTTGTTTAATGTTTTGCAAGGTTTTTCTTAATGTTGTAAGCTGCCCAGAGCCCGCTTGCAGGATAGGGCGGGGTATAAATAAAAAATAATTAAATTAAATTAAAATAGACTAGCAACAAGAGGGAAAACCAATAATCATAATCACAAAACATACTTAAATAATCTGAAAGACTAGCTATTATTAAGATAAAATTCCGTGAAACTCTTTAACACGATAAAACATTATAACAATATAAAATTAGAGTTAAAATCTTAGTACATATTAGCAGCCCAACCGGACCTTCGTTTTAGAGAGAGCACTATTGACAAATAAGAACATAAGAATATAAGAGAAGCCCTGTTGGATCAGGCCAATGGCCCATCCAGTCCAACACTCTGTGTCTCATAAGAACATAAGAGAAGCCCTGTTGGATCAGGACAATGGTGCATCCAGTCCAACACTCTGTGTCACAGAAGAACATAAGAGAAGCCCTATATATATATATATATATATATATATATATATATATATATATATATATATATATATATATATATATATATATATATATATATTGAAGCTGGCAATGCTTGTAGCTGCCACCACCTCCTGTGGCAGTGAATTCCACATGTTAATCACCCTTTGGGTGAAGAAGGACTTCCTTTTATCCGTTCTAACCTGACTCCTCAGCAATTTCATCGAATGCCCACGAGTTCTTATATTGTGAGAAAGGGAAAAAAGGACTTCTTTCTCTACTTTCTCCATCCCATGCATAATCTTGCAAACCTCTATCATGTCACCCCGCAGTCGATGTTTCTCCAAGCTAAAGAGCCCCAAGCGTTTCAACCTTTCTTCATAGGGAAAGGGTTCCAACCCTTTAAATAGTTTACCACCGAGTGAGTTATTTCAGGGTCCACATCTGCCAGCAGCAGGGGTCACTGTAGAAAAACAGGTGGTGAAGCTCATCCAGGGTTTGTTATGCAGCTGCACCTACTATTCAATGGACAAGGTGGGGAGGAGGAGGGGGAACCCTCAGAAAGGTTCAGGAGCTGCGTTCCTGTGAGCTCCTGCTGAATCCAAGGCCTGGCTAGCAGTACGGTTGTCACCCAAGATTCCGCAGGAAGTCAATGTTTATTTAAAATAGGGATAATCCAAAAGGATCTGGGCACAGTCCACTGATGGCAGAATAACATAAGGTGATCTAGTGTCTCTGTTATTCCTGATGCACAGTCACACAATCGGTCTGAGTATGGAATTTTAGCAAAACGTCCCCTTAGCTCTGCAGTTGGAAAAACATTCAGCCTAGCTAGTGTAAAAACATATCTAAATCTATTAATTTGCTGTCTAAATTTATTAAAGCCCAACATTTCTGACGGCAGAATGTTCAGACACCTTCAAGTGGTGGTGCATAGTGTGATCAAAGTGGAGCCAACTTATGGCCAGCCTGTAGGGTTTTATGGTGACCCTATAGGGTTTCCAAGGCAAGAGACATTCCAAGATCGTTTGCTATTGCCTGCCTGTGTGTGGCAACCCGGGACTTCTTCGGTGGTCTTCTGTGCAAGTACAAACCTGACACTGCTTAGCAAACCTAAGCTGACTCTGCTTAGCTTCCAAGATCTGATAAGATCAGGGTGTCCTGGCCCATTTAAGTCTACTCTCCTTCCCACCAAAGAGTTCTGATGTAAATCAAACTAACTTCCGGGGTAAGCATTCCAGCATTCACAAAACTCTTCCAGGAAGGAAGGAAGATAAATAGGGAGGGAGGAAGAGGTGGAAAGAAATCAACTTTAAATGTACTTTCTGCATTGCTGGCTAGCTTGGCTTGGTGAGGTGATTGAAAGAGAGAAATGCCTTCTCCAAGCCAGCCAGTGGTGGGGGTCCCAAGAGCCACACAATATGTGTGAAAGAGCCACATGTGGCTCTGGAGCTATAGTTTGGCCACCCCTGTTTTAGTGGAATGATGGCCAATATGACTGAGTAGTACACAAAGGGAATACTCACAAATAATCAAATGTGGCCAGATTTTCTAACTTTGCTGGTCACATTTTGAATACAGACTCTGAAACAGAATCCAAGCGCTTGAGGTTACTGGCATCTCTTGACTGTTTTTGGCAGGCACCAGGTATGGAAGCTCATGTTTTGTCAGATAATAAATACTATTGTCTGTCAATTATCCAGCACTGTTAACTATTAGGTACAAAGACCACATTGTAAGGCTTCAAATATCTGTCTGCCTTGAATGGCTGGTGAACATTTGGCAGCTATTCAAGTATATAGAATAGGGATGGTATCGACTTTCTCATCTCTTCTTTGTCCTGAAAAAATTGTTGTTTTGGTTTTGCTTCTCCTTTGTGTGAATCAAACTCGTAATTCTTTATTTAAATTTTGTGCCTTTTTTCATGTGTCTGGCACTGCTCACCCCCCCATGTAATGCATTCATTTTTCAGCGTTATGGATTTGATACTAAACCAGTTTTTTTATATTTTATTATGCACTGTATAAATGCCGTGCATTGTGCACATAAAAAATCATGCACCACACGAATATGATGCAAATAAAACTGAAAAATCAACTGTTAAATGCTGAGCCTTTGAAAAATGCATATGAATATATATTTAAAAACCCAGTTAAGTAGGGAACAATAGCTTATCCTTAAAGCAAAGACTATCTTGAAGAATAGTCAACATCAGTGTTCCCTCTAAGTTGAGTTAGGGTGAGCTAGCTCACAGATTTTTAGTCTCCAGTTCACACATTTTTGTGTTAGCTCAGGAAGGATGACCCCAGAGCACAATGATTTATGCAGTAGCTCGCAACTTTAATATCAATAGCTCACAAAGTAGAATTTTTGCTCACAGGACTCTGCAGCTTAGAGGGAACATTGGAACAGAGATGAAAGTGATGAGGAACCTGCTTAATTTCTCTGCTTGCCGTGTGTTGGACATGGTTATGCATTACTGGACATTGCCTGGTGGTTTATTTTTGAGTTCAAGGTGCTGGTGATGACCCATCAATGGCTACTAGTCAAAATGGTTACTGATCACGATGGATATCTACTTTCTCCAAATACTAGAGGCGGTATACTCTACTTGGTGCTTGGGGGGGGGCACAGTGGGAGGGCTTCTAGTGTCCTGGCCCCACTGGTGGACCTCCTGATGGCACTTGGTTTTTTTGGCCACTGTGTGACACAGAGTGTTAGAATGGATCGGCCAGTGGCCTGATCCAACATGGCTTCTCTTAACGTTCTTATGCCTTTTTGTATGAGTTGGTGAAGAGCATGGGTGGGAGGACATTGTTGCAGTTGTCCTGCCTGTGGGCCAACTAGAGGCAGCTGGTTGGCTAAAGGGTGAACAGAATGCAGGACTAAAAAGGCCTTTGTAGGGGTTTGTGGGGTTTTTGGTAGAAAAAGTCCAGCAGGAACTCATTTGCATATTAGGCCATACCCCCTGATGTCACCATTGTTTTCTTTCTACAAAACCCCCCAGCAGGAACTCATTTGCATATTAGGCCACACCCCTGACACTGCCAGCTGGAACTATGTTCCTGCTCCAAAAAAGCCCTGGCCCTTTGGTCTGCTCCAGCAGGACTCTTCTTATGTTCTTACCTTTAAAGCCCTTCATGGCCTAGGACCCAAAGAGGATAGCCAATACCAGGTTGGGAAATCCCTGGAGATTTGGGGGTGTAAAGTTTGGGGAGTTGAGGGGGCTTAGCTAGGGTTGCCAGGTGTGTGTTGGAAAATACCTGGAGACTTTGGGGGTGGATCTGGAAGGGTGGGGTTTGTGGAGGGGAGAGGCCTCAGCATGGTCCAATACCACAGAGTCCACCCTTCAAAGCAGCCATATTATCCAGGGGAGCTGATCTCTTCCAGCTGGAGATCAGTTGTCAAAGTGGGAGATCTCCAGGCCCCACCTTGGGGCTAGCAACCCTAGGCTCAGCAGGGCATAATGCTGTTAAATTCTCCTTTCAAAGTAGCCATTTTCTTTAGGGAATGTGATCTCCAGGTCCTATCTGGAGTTTGGTAACCCTAGTAGCTAAAGGACAGCCTCTCCCCATATGTCCTCATGCACCTCACAGAGCCAGTTTGGTGTAGTGGTTAAGTGTGCAGACTCTTATCTGGGAGAACCGGGTTTGATTCCCCACTCCTCCACTTGCACCTGCTAGCATGGCCTTGGGTCAGCCATAGCTCTGGCAGAGGTTGTCCTTGAAAGGGCAGCTGCTGTGAGAGCCCTCTTAGCCTCACCCACCTCACAGGGTGTCTGTTGTGGGGGAGGAAGGTAAAGGAGATTGTGAGCCGCTCTGAGACTCTTCGGAGTGGAGGGCGGGATATAAATCCAATATCTTCTTCTTCTTCTTCTTCTTCTTCTTCTTCTTCTTCTTCTTCTTCTTCTTCTTCTTCTTCTTCTTCTTCTTCTTCTTCTTCTTCTTCTTCTTCTTCTTCTTCTTCTACCTGTCTTCAGGTTGCCAGCAGTCTGGTTGTTATCACCTGGAATCAATAAGGGCCCTTGGTTTTGAGTGTTTGATCGCACCTTATTAGGTTTCCAGCTCTGAGTTGGGAAATACCTGGATATTTTGGTGGTGGAGCCTGAGGTAGGCGGAGTTTGAGGAGTGGAGGGACATCAATGGGGTATAATGCCATAGAGTTCACCTTTCAAAGTGGCCATTTCCCCAAAATGATACCTGTTGCCTGGAGATCAGTTCTGTTTCAGGAGATCTTCACCAACTGGAGGTTAAGAACATATGAGAAGCCATGTTGGATCAGGCCAATGGCCCATCCAGTCCAACACTCTGTCAGCCAGTGGCCAAAAAAATCAGGTCTATCAGTGGGGCCAGGACACTAGAAGTCTTCCCACTGTTGCCCCCCCCCCCCCAAGCACCAAGAATACAGAGCATCACCTCCCCAGACAGATAGTTTCAACAATACACTATGGTTAATAGCCACTGATGGACCTCTGCTCCATCTGTTTATCCAATCCCCTCTTGAAGCCATCTATGCATGTAGCTGCCACCACCTCCTGTGGCAAAACTATATCTTATGGGATGAGGTAGTGAGGAGAATGCCACCTGTAGAAACTTTTAGAAACCGGTGTAAGACTATTTTATTCACTCGAGTTTTTAATGGAGTGTAGGCTGCAGGTATTTGATTGCATGTCATTAGCCGTTGATGTTTTGGGCGGAATTGGGACTTTATTGTTGTTTGGTGTTTTCATTATGTATTGTAAGCTGCCTTGCGCCATGGAGAAAGGAGAGATAGAAATGCATGAATAAATGAATGCATAGATGACTCAGGAATAAATTCAGGGGAAAAGTTTCCAATATGGCTACTGGTCCAAGAGGCTCTTAGTGCAGAAATCTATGCAGTTTGTATATTTTTTAGGGGTGTTTTCTTAGTTCTTTGTATGCATGAGCCTGTTACAAGTTTCTCAGCACTAGAAAGAGCTTCCAAGGAAACTTGGACCAAAATAGAGAACTTCTAACAGTTCCTTTATACTGTTTCCATAGGGCTATTTGTATAATACCTCCTCTCTCCTCCATCTGTTAACACCTGGATTTCCTAATTGTTCCAAATGCAGAACTTAATTGCCCGTTGAACATTTTCTGCACCGTTAAAGTGTTAATTGTACCAAAATCCTAGATATAAAAGAAAGCCAAAGTATTTTACAATCTTCCAAACACTGACTCAAACAAAGAAACCCTCACCTTTGCTAATATTAAAATTAAGCTTTTGTTTTGCCTTTTTAAAAGAGAAGACAAAACAATTATTTCTTGAATAGCGATGCCCATTTATTCTTGCTCTTTCTTGTATGAGTCTCAGACTACCTTAATGCCTCCTTACAAAGCAACAGCTAAAGAGGAAATTGATAATTATGGGGAAAGGCAGGACTTTTTTTGCAGAAAAAGTCCGGCAGGAACTCATTTGCATATTAGACCACACCTTCTGACATCACCATTGTTTCACACTGGACTTTTTTGTAGAATCATTTGCATATTAGGCCACACCCCTGACACCAAGCCAGCTGGAACTGTGTTCCTATGCGTTCCTGCTAAAAAAAAAAAAAGCCCTGTGAAGGGGCCATTTCTATGCTTCCCAACCTCCAGGTGGTGGCTGGAGATCTCCTGGGATTACAATGGATCTTCAGGTGACAGAGATCAGTTCATGCTAGAGCGTCCGGGGAAAACCATAGAGTTTTCCCGGAAACACCTAGAGCGGCTGGTGTGCGGCATCACCAGCACAATGATGTCACTTCTGGGTGACATCATTGCACCAGCGACATTGGGGAAGGTTCCCCCCATTGACCCAATGTGGGCTGGCAGGTTGGGAGCCTCCAGGGTGGGAGAACCCCCGCCTAGCCCAAGGGCTTGGCAGCCCTAGTGGGTTTTTTAAAAAAAAAATTATGTGCATGTCTGTGTGTGCAGGTGAGCGTGTGTGGATGTGCATCTGGGAGTCATGGCAACGTCTGGGGACTGACCTTTTCTGGGGGCCTGGAAGACATTCAGGAAGGTGGCTGACTACAGCCTGCCCTCACCCTCCCAACTGCTGGTATTCCTTAAGGTCTCTCATCTAAGTAGTTGCCAGAGTTGACCCTGCTTTAGCTTCCAAGATCTGGCTTGCCTGGGCTATCCAGGTCAGGGCATATTTTATACATGTTCTGAATGCATTTGAGGTGTATTCCAGCCCTTACTTGGGCAGTATTTCTACAAGCTTAACATGTACCCAAGTGTCTGCCCTGGTGTGGATCCAATGTGTACTCTTCTGCTCCTGAAACTCTGAGTCATACCAGTGGAAACTGGGCAAAACCCATAGAACATAGGGTTGCCAATCTCCAGTTGGGGGAAGGGGATCCCTCGGCTTGGAGGGCCCCCCCCCCACTTCAGGGTCATCAGAAAGTAGAGGAGGGGAGAGGGAGGGAAATGTCTGTGGGGCACTTCATTATTTCCTATGGAGACCGATTTCCATAGGGTATAATGGAGAATTGATCTGCGGGTATCTGGCGCTCTGAGGGGGCTGTATTTTGAGGCAGAGGTAATAAAGTTTCAGCATAGTATTCGGTGCCTCTCTTCAAAACAACCCCCCCCCCCAAAAAAAAAAAAAAATTCAAAAAGATTGGACCGGGAGTCCAATTCCGTGAGACCCCCAAAAGAAGATGCCCCTATCCTTCATTATTTCCAAATGGAGGGAAGGCATTTTAAAGGTGTGAGGTCCCTTTAAATGTGATGGCCAGAACTGCCTTTGGAGTTCAATGATGCTTGTCACAGCCTTGTTCCTGGCCCCACCCCCAATGTCTCCTGGCTCCACTCGCAGAGTCCCCAGATATTTCTTGAATTGGACCTGGCAACCCTAATGGATCATTCAGATGTGAACAGCAGAATTTGTGGAGCATCCGCTTGGGGAAAGAGTTCAGAATAATCTCTGATCTTTTTTCTGCAGCTCTGTTGTCTTCTTTCTGAACCCAGTATCCATAAGTGGGAATACAGACCTATAGTACAATTAACAACCCCTCCAAACACATAGTGTCAGGAGGACACCAGTTTAGGCATGGCCCAGGGACTGTAGAAGAGCCCTCCTTTGATGTCTACCTGTTTTCCATGATAGTTCACATATGTGGGCAGTAATATCTCATCAACACTGGCAGCAGATTAAAGTCCAGGTGTCGTTTCATAAATACGTTCAATATGAGATACTATACGGGAGTAAAAATCTTTGCTTTGGAAGTTTTGTCTCAGAGAATGCAACTAGGTATTACTAACTGCATGAATTTTGACATATGGATTTGCGGCAGAATTGTACCTGTTAATTCCCAGTGGCAGTTGGTGAATAAATGTGCAACAGGGTCCAATTCAAACCACAGAACATAGAAGGATAGAGTTGGAAGGGACCTCCAGGGTCATCTAGTCCAACCCCCTGCACAATGCTGGAACTTCACAAATACCTCCCCCCACACATACATCCCTAGTGGTCCCTGCTCCATGCCCAGAAGATGGCAAAAACTTCCAGTATCCCTTGCCACACTACATTTGCAAGAAGAAGAAGATATTGGATTTACTCTGAATTTCTGAATCTCAGAGCGGTCACAATCTCCTTTACCTCCCCCACCACACAACAGACACCCTATGAGGTTTGTGGGGCTAAGAGAGCTCTTACAGCAGCTGCTGTTTCAAGGACAACTCCTACGAAAGCTATGGCTGACCCAAGGCCATTCCAGCAGATGCAAGTGGAGGAGTGGGGAATCAAACCCGGTTGTCCCAGATAAGAGTCTGCACACAAACCGGCTCTCTAGAGAAAAGCCTTTTCCTCTCTCTCCCCCCCCCCCATATCCAGGGATGAAATGATACTAGGAAGGGTCACTGATAACATCCTGCTGAAGAACCAACAACACTGAGAGATGGTTTTGCTCCTAGAGGAGTAAGAAGTACAACATATTTAATAGCTATCTACTAAATAAAACACCTGTTATTTCCATCAATGTGTGTGCCACTCCTGGGCATCCTCTGTATATTTGGTTGCGGGACACTCCCCCTCCCCCCCGAACAGTGTTTTGGGAGTCAGAAATGTGACTTCTCTCAAAACAATCAAAGCACATACAGTGAGTACACATGGAAGGAAAGTGAAAAGCCTGTCTGGCTGTATTCAGAGTGTTCCAAACATCTGCCTGTTCCATCTGTACAGCCTTGCCTTGGATGAACCAGAAAGGTCAAGTCTTGCTCTATTGGAAGGACACAAAGATCCAGTTCCCCGAGAAAGTGAATTGGAACCTAGGAGTGGAGAACAGTCTGTATTCTTGTGTGACAAAAAAGAAAAACAACCCCCCTCCCCTCAAAAATTGTATCCAGCAGGAGCTCACAGGAGCACAGCTCCTGAACCTTTCTGAGGATTCTCCCTCTTCCTCCCCACCTACCTTGTCCATTGAATAGTAGGTGCAGCTGCATAACAATCCCTAGATTAGGAGAACAGGCAGCCAGCCAACCATCAGGGGCTTTGCCACACCCCCAGCAGCCCTCATTAACCCACACCACCCTTTCTCCACTTCTTGTGTGATTTTGGGAGGCAGGTGGCTCGCTGGCCTTTTAACTGGGTGGGGGGGGGGTGGCCCAGGAGAGCCCCAGGTGAGCAAGGCCTGCTTGGGCTGGCTGGATCTCTAGCCAACCCAAGCAGGCCTCGCTTGCCCAGGGCTCTCCTTTCTCGCATCGGTTTGCTTTTGGCTGGGGAGGGGGGCAGCATATGCTAATGAGTTATGCTAATGAGCTCCACCACCTATTTTTCTACAAAACAACCCCTGATTGTATCTGTACATACTGTGGACTGGATATCTGTCCAATTATGGAGAGAGAGAGGGACAGAGACAGAGAGAGACAGAGGGGGTTATCTCCAGTCGCAAACTACATTATGGTGGCTGCATGCCCCACCCATTTTAGAGGAAAATTTGGCGGCAGTTCCTGATTCTGATTGGGCCTGTGCTGTGGTGGCACAATTGGTGTCAGCAGTTAAGGGCTGGACCGTAATGTGTAGTCTAACTAGATAGGGTTGCCAACCTCCAGGCCATGGCTGGTGATCCCTTGCTATTACAACTGTTCTCCAGGCGATGGAGATCAGTTCACCTGGAGAAAATGGCCACTTCAGAAGTTGGCCTTTATGGCATTATACCTCACTGAAGTCCTTTTTCTCCCCAAACCCCTACCTTATCAGGCTCCTACAAGGGTAGCCAGGTTGGGAAATATCTTGAAATTTGGGGGTGGAGCCTGAGGAAGGTGGGGTTTAGGTAGGGGAAGGGCTTCAATGGGGTATAATTCCACAGAGTCCACCTTCCAAATTTTCTCCAAGGGAACTAATCTCTGTTGCCTGGAGATCAGTTGTAATCCCAAGAGATCTGCAGCTGGTGGAGGTTGGCAACTCTAAATTTAGCTCCTAGTCAAGCGAATGGGGGAGGGGGTTATACTTTGAACATATTGACCTGTGCCCAACCACACTCCAAAATCTTAAATGTAGTTCTGTTTTCTTCAAAAGAGGTGGTGGTTTAGGGTTGCCATGTTTCCGGGCCGGGCAGGGGTTCTCTCGCCCTGGAGATTCCCAACCCGCTAGCCCACTTTGGGCCGAATATCCTTCTCTGATGTCGCCAGCTTGATGACATCACTCGGAAGTCGCACACCGGATGCATAGGAGCTTCCAGGCAAACTCTATGGTTTTCCCAGATGCTCTAGCAATTTGGGAGGAAAACTCTACGGTACTTGGCATATGGTACTCTATGGTACTACCCATGGGACTTGGCAACCCTATGGTTATTTCTGTCAGTTCTTCTCATTACAGCTCTCTGAGCCACCTGAAATGGGTCCCATGGTCAAGAAAAGAACAGCAGGGGCCTGCACAGATAGGGGCCTCAGATCTTCCGAATGGCATGTTTGGATACAAGCCATGGGGTCAGAGAGACTGTGGAATGTGTGCATCCCAGGGTCTTCTACCACAGCCTGCTTCCCTTAAGAACATTCGCGGTACGCTCTGCGATTGTCTGAAAGAGTTGTATTTTGCTCTGCAAACTGACCCCATCACGCATGAACAGATTCTGTAATGAAGTTGGCATCGTCTGGCAGAAAGAGCTGCACCGTTACGAAGCAAACACACTCAGATCTAGCCGGAGCATAACGTACAAAATGCAAAGACAGATGCAATATTGAAGTGTGGAACATCTCTTCTCAAAGGGAACAGATTTCTCCCGCTTATGACTTAAGCAACAGATATACTCCCCACCACTGCTTCCTTTGATTAAAGGGCCAGACAGACTTGGCAGGCTGAAGTTGGCCTTCCTGATTGGCGTATTTGGAACAAGTTTAATTTGCTATAGTCGCATCGAATTTAGCAGGCTTGTTTGTCATTCCAGATTGACTGAATTAGAGAAACGACGACATTTGTCTTCCAGATCACACAATGCAGCAGCCTTCAGCCTTTCCACACTTGGGACTAGATAGCAGAGGAGAACCCAGTAAGCTGCAAACATGTCACACTAGTCATGTGACAGAAGGGAAGCCAGAGTTAGGACCTCACTGAGTCAACTGCAGGACAAAGCACCCAGAAACATGGTGTCGTGAAGATAGGTCCCATTTATTTATTTATTTTATATCCCGCCCTTCCCACGAATGGCTCAGGGCGGCTTCCAACAATTTAAGCAAAACATAACATTTAAACAATATTAAGTATAAAACAATTAAATATTTAAACAGTTAAAACTTTAAAACAGAATATTTCAATTTCCTGTAAACAGATGGCTGGCCGGTTACATCAGTTGTCATCATAGCTAGGTGTAGGCTAGCCGGAAGAGGGTCGTCTTACAGGCCCTGCGGAACTGCGCCAAGTCCCGCAGGGCCCTCACCTCTTCTGGCAGCTGATTCCACCATGCGGGGGCCATAACGGAGAAAGCCCTTTCTCTGGTGGCTTTCAGACGGGCTTCTTTTGGCCCGGGGATAGTGAGGAGAACTGGAGAACTGCCAATGGGAACTGGAGATCCACTGCTCCTGTTGATCCTCCACCCCCGCCCCCCACCGGAGCAGTAGCAGGAGAAATATAAAAAAGTGATGATGACTGTGGCATCACGTTGCTTTCTGTAAAAACCTGAACGTTACATGTTGTAGCTCTAGGAATCACCAGGAGCTCTATGGTTTTACCATAGAGGTTGTGGTAATTCCTAGAGCTACCTATGTAATTTGGTTTTTCCTCCCCCTAGAAGTGAAGTGATGCTGCAGGTAGCATAACAGCTCCCTCCCCCTTCTCACCTAAAGCCTTCCTGAGAGTTGTCAAGAACTGCCAGGGAGCCCTGGTCAGGAAACATTAGCATCAAAATGTGGACCATAGTGAAGAACAAGGCAAGGAGGAATCTTCTCCATCATTGAGTGATCTCACTTTGCCAACCTGCTGCCTCTCTCAGCTTGTATGCAAAGAGAGACATCCTTACCCTCTACGTATGTACATTAACAGAAGGCCCGTCAAAAAGAAAGAAAAATGGCACATCCTATTTTGGTATAGTGGTTGTGTGTGGACTCTTATCTGGGAGAACCGGGTTTGATACCCCGCTCTTCCACTTGCACCTGCTGGAATGGCCTTGGGTCAACCATAGCTGGGGAGGGACGGTGGCTCAGTGGTAGAGCATCTGCTTGGGAAGCAGAAGGTCTCAGGTTCAATCCCTGGCATCTCCAAAAAAGGGTCCAGGCAAATAGGTGTGAAAAACCTCAGCTTGAGACCCTGGAGAGCTGCTGCCAGTCTGAGAAGACAATACTGACTTTGATGGAACAAGGGTCTGGTTCAGTATAAGGCAGCTTCATATGTTCATAGCTCTCTCAGATATGTCCTTGAAAGGGCAGCTTCTGTGAGAGCTTTCTCAGCCCCACCTACCTCACGGCATGTCTGTTGTGGGGGGAGGGGGAGGCAGAAGAGATTGTGACCGCTCTGAGACTCTGAGATTCAGAGTATAGGGTGGGATATAAATCCGATATCTTCCTCTTCATCATCATCTTCTTCTAGCAGGTGGAGCTCCATCACCTCCCTGAGCGTCCTGAGCTATAGGTTGAAGATCACCGTCTTAGCAAATGGCCACATTATGGTAAAGAAGACACCCACACAATGTGCAGTGAGAGAACTATCCAATCAAATATATCTTGTCGCCAAAATTCTGAATATGCTCCATGTTATTCCACCATATGGGAGAAAGAAGCAATTTGTGTCTGATCTCCAAAAATTGCCCTTGAAACGCATTGAGGATTTTGTTTTATGTATCCCCACCACCACCACTTTCCTTTGGTGTTTTGTCCTTTCCCCTTTGTTGGCAATTTATGGGGAAACCAAGACAGGGAAAAAGCAAGAAGGCCGTAACAGGCATCTGTGGGAATTGAACGTTTGGCATTCAGCCATGGTTATATAAGGTAGCTGCAAGTTTTGAAGTCTCCAGTGATCCCCGCCCCCCCTTCCTTGGTCTCCAGGGAGCCCAACTTCAATGCTCACCTTCCATTAAAAGTTAGATGAAAATAACGAGTTTACCTTCCGCCGGCGCTATTTATGCCCTTCACATCACAGGGCTGTGATTTAAATGCTAAATTTATTACATCCAAAGTGCGTGGCTGAAGAGAGCAGGCTTGCTCTTGGCAGCCGGCCACACAGAAAATGTACCGGTCAGTTCCCAAGGATGTTTCTCCATTTATAACTTTATTACTCGCATCTTTAATTTCCCACTTTAAAAGAGAGCCCGCATGAGCCGCCGCATAGGCAATTGGCTTGCTTATGGAGGTTGCAATTGTGCAGCACCTCCAGAGTCCACCTTCTCACTACCCCTTTGTTTCACTCACCTTTGGAAGCATTCTGTTGCAGAAAGATTAAATCAATAAGGATGGGGGAGGGGAGAGAGAAAAGAAAAGAAAATGAGCTTCTGCAAACAAGGCTGAGCCCCAGGGCTTTTTTTTTTTTTTTTTAAGCAGGAATGCACAGGAACACAGTTCCAGCTGGCTTGGCGTCAGGGGGTGTGGTCTACTATGCAAATGCGTTAATGCGGGGCTTTTTCTACAAAAAGCCCTGCGTGAAACCATGGTGACGTCAGGGTGTGTGGCTTAATACGAAAATAAGTTCCTGCTGGGCTATTTCTACAAAAAGCCCTGTGTGAAACAATGGTGACATCAGGGGGTGTGGCCTAATGCGCAAATGAGTTCCTGCTGGGCTTTTTCTACAAAAGGCCCTGTGTGAAACCATGGTGATGTCAGGGGGTGTGGCCTAATATATAAATAAGTTCCTGCTGGGCTTTTTCTACAAAAAGCCCTGTGTGAAACCATGGTGATATCAGGGGGTGTGGCCTAATATGCAAATGAGTTCCTTCTGAGCTTTTTCTACAAAAAGCCCTGCGTGAAACAATCATGACATCAGGGGGTGTGGCCTAATATGCAAATGAGTTCCTGCTGGGCTTTCTTTTACAAAAGGCCCTGTGTGAAACTATGGTGATGTCAGGGTGTGTGGCCTAATGTGCAAATGAGTTTCTTCTGGGCTTTTTCTACAAAAAGCCCTGTGTGCAAATGTGCAAATAAGTTCCTGCTGGACTTTCTTTTACAAAAAGCCCTGTGTGAAACCATGGTGACAACAGGGGTGTGTGGCCTAACATGCAAATGAGTTCCTGCTGAGCCCAACCCCAAACACAGATCAGCTACCGGAGATGATTCATTCTTGTTATTTACATCAGGGATGTCCAGGTTCTCAAAGGTTAGAGACAAGGTTGCCAGCACAAGGTTGGGAAATACCTGGAGGTTTGGGGGGTGGAGGCTGGGGAGGGGAGGAACTTCAGTGGGCTGTAATACCATTTAGTTCACCTTCCAAAGTAGCTGTTTTCTCTAGGGGTTGCCAATTGTTGTCATCTGGAGACCAGTTCTAATTCCAGGAGAACTCTTGCGTATCACATAGAGTTTGGAAACACTGTTTAGAGATGCAGAACATTTTTTTTTCATGTTTTCTGGTTCTGTGTGAATGGTCTCCAGCGCACATGTTTTTGTCCTAGCTGAGGAAGGATGGCCAAGAGCAAGCTAATTGATGCAGTAGCTCACAACTTTAATGCCAGTAGATCACAAAGTAGAATTTTTGCTCACAAGACTCCACAGCTTAGCTGTAGTATTGCTTGTAGTCCAATGTTTGTGGTGAAGCAAGGGTGGAATTCTAGCAGGAGCTCCTTTGCATATTAGGCCACACACCCCTGCTGTAGCCAATCTTCCTGGAGCTTACAAAAAAGAGCCTTGTAAGCTCTTGAAGGATTGGCTACAGCAGGGGTGTGGCCTAATATGCAAAGGAGCTCCTGCTAGAATTCCACCCCTGGGGTGAAGTAACATTTTTTTTTTCTGAACTGAAGTTCCTGACAGATCATTCTCAGTTATGTTGATGATGGAGAGCGATCAGTCAGTGACTAGGGTTGCCAACTCTGGGTTGAAAAATTCCTGGAGATGTTGAAGGCTGAAGACTGGGGATGGTGAGGTTTGGGGAAGGGAAGGAGCTCATCAGGGTAAAATGCCATAGAAACCACTTTTGAAAGCAGCCATTTTCTCCAGGGCTAGAAACAGAAAGAGCAATTAACATGCATTGATCCAAGTTGTTAAATCTGGTACTGAAGCTTCACGATAAAATATTGAGAGTAAAAGGCTGATGAAGGACAGAAACCGTGAGGAGCCCCGGGCTGGCTGTCCCTTATTCTCTCGAAGACAAGCTGGAAATTTGAACTCCACCCAAGTTGCTGAATACAAGCTTGAACACAAGTTGGAACAGCAGGAAGGCATCTGCCTCTAAGGAACTGTATTAAAAAAAAATCTTTTTACAGCAGGCAGTGTGGGGGAGTGAATGCAACTTTTTTTCCCCAGCTGCGTTGGTTTAATCATGTATTATGAGCGTTTGTTCAACTAAGTACTATGAGTGGTTAACAAGTTACTAATGATGATTATTGCTACACATCTATTTTGATAAATGTAGGTTGCATATACACTCATTGTGTAAAGTGTTATTGCTTTTCCGGTGATTTTTGGCTTTCATTATTTTCTCCAGGGGAGCTGATCTCTGGGAGACCTCCAGGTCTCACCTGGAGAATGGCAACCCAATGACTCTGCCAAGGTTTAATCCAGAAAGCTGACCCATTTACGTCCTGCCCCCTCTCCTGGCAAAGTACTACCTTGGGGGGATCCTTGTCCGTTAACCCCTTTTGCATATTGTATGAGCAGGGACCCACGAGACGTGTTTCAAAGTGGCATTCTGACCTGAGCGGTCCCAGAGCAGCAAAAGATGTGTTCACCTAGGCCTTGATGCCTTCCTGAAATGAACTTTGCCCCTCCAAAAGCCAAGGGTGTTTTCTCTGCCTGCCTGGGAACAAAAGATTTGCCTTGACTGACAGCAAGTTTCTGATGTCGGCAAGATTACAAGCCCTGACTTCTAAAGATGAAGATAATTAGCTCCGCTCCAAAGAATCTATTCTCCCTTTCACACTGGGTGCATAACTCCAACTGTCATTAATGTGAGTTACACTCCAAAAGGTGCATACAGCAAGCCCTGAATAAAGAAGGGAGGGCAGAGGAGGAGAAGAGAGACAGGAGCAGGAAGAATGGGGGAGACAAGTTGAGGACACAATTGAAAGGGAGGCATTTGGCGAATGTTGAAAGGTTCAGAAACCCTCAAAGCGAGCGGCTCTTTCAATTAGGGTTGCCAGCAACTCCCCCCCCCCCCAATGGAGGTGGAGATCTCCTACTGCCTGGCCTCAATCTCAGCCACCAATCAACTGGCCAGCAGGGGGACTTACCAGGAAAGAGAGGGAGGCCTAGCTTCTGTGACCAGCAACATGGTGACATCACTTCTGGTGTGTACAGGAAGTGACATAATCATGCTGCAATGTCTAGATGATGCTCTGGAATTTGGAGAAAACCTCTATGCTAAAAGCCATTTTTGCTGTAGAGTTTTTGCACTGGAAGTTCTTCCTAATGTTGAGCTGGAACCTCTTTTGATTTAATTTCACAATTCATGGCAAGAGAACTTTCATGAGTCCCTGCTCACTTCTTCAGATACGTTGACTCATGAAAGTTCCTACCCTGCCATAAATTTTGTTAGTCTTTAAGATGCTGCTAAGGGCTTGATCAGTTTAATTCTGCAAGATACCTTGATCCCAAGATGGATCAGGGCCATAGAGGACAGAATTCATTATTAAGGCCTTTCCAAACAATATCTCAGTTCTCTCATTTATGATAATGCTAGGGAGATAGTGAAACAGAGAATATTGGATGTTGTCAGACAAAATGACCTTAATAGCACAACCAAATGGCGAGCTCTGACAGAACCAATCAACAGGGTGTCCCCGATGCCCTACCTATACTGCTTAACAAATAATGAATATAGGAGAACTCTTATGAGGTGGGATGTTCTCCCTTCAGTGGTGGTGGAGGGGAGATACAAAAAGTGCCGTTCCAAGAACGATTATGTCCCTGCTGCAATTATGGTATCAAATCTTTAGTCCATGTCATATTTGACTGTGAGGCTTATAACAACCATCACGAAGTACCTCCATTTTCCACGGCCATACCTTTTACCAGTAGCCAAGAATTGCAACTCCTTAAGAATCTTCTTGGCGATAAGAACCCTGAGGTAACATACAAATTAGCAAAACTGGGCTGGCTTGCCACAAGAATAAGGAAAACTTTAATAATTCAGTCAGGAAATGGCTAAACACCCTTGCCAATCTGTTTGCTGTGACTGCCGTGTTCTGTTATATTTGTAGTTTTACAGCAGTATTTTATGCCTTTTTATGTATGATTTTATGGTCATTCAGTTTTAATTTTGTATGATTTTACTGTTATAAGAAGAAGAAGATATTGGATTTATATCCTGTCCTCCACTCCGAGTCTCAGAGTGGCTCACAATCGCCTTTACCTTCCTCACCCACACAACAGACACCCTGTGAGGTAGATGAAGATATTGGATTTATATCCCGCCCTCCACTTCAAAGAGTCTCAGAGTGGCTCACAATCTCCTTTATCTTCCTCCCCCACAACAGACACCGTGTGAGGTGGGTGGGGCTGAGAGGGCTCTCCCAGCAGCTGCCCTTTCAAGGACAACCTCTGCCAGAGTTATGGCTGACCCAAGGCCATTCCAGCAGGTGCAAGTGAAGGAATGGGGAATCAAATCCGATTCTCCCAGATAAGAGTCCGCACACTTAACCGCTACACCAAACTGGCACAAATGCTGGTTTAGGCTGTGAATAAACAAATCTATCTATCTGCTGCTGGACTGTAGTGCCAGGGCTAAGGTTTAAGTTGACCCAAGTTCTACAGGATTTCTCACCTTCTGTGGCAAGCCCCAGGGTGGAGCCACCAGCTGCAAGGCATCAGGCCTTGATTGCCAATTAGAGACTGGGGGGCTAGTAAAAGAAGATATTTTTCCTCCTAGTTGGAGTCTTCTGGCTGCTTGCTTAGGCAAGGAGCTGTGGTGACCCGAGGGTCAGTAAGTGTTCTTGAGAACCCTGGTGGATTTGGCCAGACCGTCCCAGAAGGGAGTGCCTGTGGAAGTCTGAACCTTTTTCGCTCTCTACGACTGGCCCAAGGGTCAAGGTAACTAGACAGCTTTTTAAATCTTGTTATTTTGTTACACGGTGTTGGGAAAAATACCGGTACTGTTAGAATAAAATTTTGCTTAACCTTTTGTTTGGTGTCCGTGGCTTGCAAAGGGACCAGTGCCTTTCAGCCCTACTCAGAAGGAGGTGTGAATGCCATAAGCATCTCTTTGGTTATCTGGAGGTTGTTGATCCCTCAGGGGAACCTGGGTGGATCGGGCCCTGTAAAAAATATCAGTCTGGTGGCAGCAACCTGGGGGAAGGTGGAAGAGCTTTGCTTCCCCTTTGATATTAGATTTAAAGTGCCCTGGTAGTAAGTCCCTAGACTGGCCTCCTCACAGGGAGCTGGGAGAGGGCTAGAGGGTCTACTGGCCACCATGCTAGGGCTTCCAAACCCCCAGTCCGGGCAGGGGTTCCCCCGCCTGGGAGGTTCCCAACCCACTATCTCACATTGGGACGGCGGGGTGAACCTCCCCCTACAGTGCCTGCACAATGATGTCACCCGGAAGTGACATCATCATGCCAGCGACGTCACATGGTGGCCACTCTAGGTTTTCCCGGACGCTCTAGCCATTTGGGAGGGAAAACTCTATGGCAGGGGTGGCCAAGAGTAGCTCTCCAGAGGTTTTTTGCCAACAACTCCCATCAGCCTCAACTGTTGGCCATGCTGGCTGGGGCTGATGGGAGTTGTAGGCAAAAAACATCTGGAGAGCTACCGTTGGCCACCCCTGCTCTATGGTATAATAGGAGAATGCAGGGGGCTTAGCAACCCTACACCACATGGACTCTTAACTCTTTTTTTTCTTCATCTGGTGTTGGTGGAGGCCAGGCGTTTGTCCCATTGGGTGGAGGTGGAAAAGAGAGATGTGAGGCAGAATAAACTGCAAAATGTAAGAGATGAAGAATGGGCAGTGCTGACGAATCCGTATATTCAAAGGCACCTGCAGTGCATAATTAAGCAGCAGACAAATGAAAATGTACGTGGTTATTACTAACTATGGAGTGATGAATGGGCTGTGTTGACTCGTACCCATCTATCGCCTGTTGCCTGATAGCATTGATGCATTTATGGTATTTGTTCTGCTTTGGTGCTGTCAACTTAACTGATTGCACGAGGAAGCTGATCAGAGAATACACGGGAGTGAAATGACTCCCTGAGCTGGCATTTATGGGTGTCGTTAAGCGGCTTGAAAAGGCAAATGCTGGCAGAATTGAAGAGATGGCCCAAGAGGTCCCTTCTGGATTCGTTCTCTCTGGCACCATGATATTCCATGGAGAGGGGAGAGTCCTCTAAGACCAATGAAGCGCATGATCTCTGTCTCCATCTGAGGCTCCCCAATTGCTGTTGACACCTCTAGAGGGAAGAAGCTAAACATACTATCACCTAAGCAAGGGGAAATTGAAATATTTGTGTTTGACCAGGTTGGACGTCAGCATTCCTAGAAGGTTTCTCTCTCGCTCTGTATCCTATTGAATCTCTCTCTCCGGAGCCCTATAGGAATTAAAGATTCCCTTCCCTCCCCTTAAGCTTCCCTCCCTGCCTTCAGTCTTTTCAGAATGGAATTGGAAAGGCTTGGCATTGCCTGGCTTAATTGAACAGCCGCCAAGATATAAGCCCACAATTAGAGAACATATTGGGATCGATACAAAATCACAAAGAGCACCTTGCCTTTGTAACCTTTCCCAGATGCCTGGAAACAAGCTTCTGATTTTTTTTTTTATCTGTTTATCGCAACAACTTTGGAAGATGTTTGGGGATTGCTCAGATGACATGCCCATTTGGAAAGGGTTTCTTTTATTTCATTTCAGCTGGGTAGAACCATAGAATCATAGAGTTGGAAGGGACCTCCAGGGTCATCTAGTCCAACCCCCCTGCACAACGCAGGGAATTCACAAATACTTGCCCCACACACACCCAGTGATACTTACCACACCCCAGTTAGCCTTGTCTAGGGTGCCAGATAGTCTAGGCCTGGCCCTGATTCTAGGAGACCGCAAGGCTGCACCTGCAGCTGGCAGCCCTGTTAGAAACTTCAGTGTAAGCAAGAAAGGTTGGCGTGGTGGCACAGGTCATAGAATCATAGAGTTGGAAGGACCTCCAGGGTCATCGTCCAACCCCCTGCACAATGCAGGAAACTCACAAACACTCACAAAGATTCACAGGATCTTCATTGCTGTCAGATGGCCATCTAGCCTCTGTTTAAAAACCTCCAAGGAAGGAGAGCCCACCACCTCCCGAGGAAGCCTGTTCCACTGAGGAACCACTCTAACGGTCAGGAAGTTCTTCCTAATGTTGAGCCGGAAACTCTTTTGATTTAATTTCAACCCATTGGTTCTGGTCCTTCCTTCTGGGGCCACAGAAAACAATTCCACACCCTCCTCTATAGGACAGCCCTTCAAGTACTTGAAGATGGTGATCCTATCACCTCTCAGCTGCCTCCTCTCCAGGCTAAACATCCCCAGCTCCTTCAACCTTTCCTCATAGGACTTGGTCTCCAGACCCCTCACCATCTTCGTCGCCCTCCTCTGGACCTGTTCCAGCTTGTCTATATCCTTCTTAAAATGTGGTGCCCCAAACTGAACACAATACTCCAGGTGAGGTCTTACCAGAGCGGAGTAAAGCACGTGATCTGGACACTATACTTCTGTTGATACAGCCCAAAATTGCATTTGCCTTTTAGCCACCACATCACACTGTTGACTCATGTTCAGTGTGAGGTCAGTATATCTTGAGTCTTCTGATCAGCTTCAAAGGGAATACCGATGTGTGGCCAGCCTGCTTCCTTTTAAAGAGTTTTCACTCAGGAGCTTCTTTCATTTGGAAAATGGAGGAATGGTCAAAGGGGAGACAACAGGGCATGACTCTGTTGCTGATAATAACGAGAGAGGCTACTGTGATGCATGGGGGCAATCACAAGAGCCCCTGGATGAGGAGCCGTAAGCTCACAGCGACCGGCAGGGGTCATTTGTAGAAAAAGAGGTGCCGGAGCTCATTAGCACAACTTATTTGCATATGCCATACACCCCTGACATCACTGGAAGGCGTACTCAATTATATCAGCTCAGCATCTACCTTCAAATGCTTCTTGAATTATAATTGTCATCATAAAACCTTACTCCCGTTATAGTTTTAAAATTCTCTCCTATGTAGCCACAGTGGCATGATGGAGATTTCCGCCTGTCTGCTTGATATGTTTTGGTTATTTTCCCATTTTTTTGTGGGGAAAGAAATTAGAAGGTTTGTCCAATCTTAAGAGTTCAGCAAAATTCTGTTCAAAATTCTTTGAACAGTGGAGCCCAGAAGCAAGGTTTTTTTTTGGGGGGGGGGGTGTTATGAAAGAAAGCACACTAAAGTTTAGAGGTTCTGGAGCTCCACTCCTGTGAGCTCCTGTCCAAAATGATGCTTTGGTGGGCCTGAGAGAGTTCTGACAGAACTACTCTTGATTCAACAGCTCTGAGAGAACTGTGACTGATCCAAGGTCACCCAGCTGTCTACATGTGGAGGAGTGGGGAATCAAAACCGGTTCTCCATATCAGAGTCCACTGCTCTTAACCATTTAACCAAACTGGCTCCCTGTTGTGCGTGTTGTAGGGAGGAGAAGGGAGAGTGATTGTAAGCCGCTTTGAGGCTCATAGAGCTGGACCCGCTGGTCTAATCTTTTTTAAACTTGGAGGGTGTTTAGAGGAGAGGCACCAGATGCTACGTGGAAAAATTGGGGCCTCTACCTTAAAAAAGAGTCCTCCCCGAATCCCTGATACCCACAGATTGATTCTCTACTATACCCTATGGGAGCCGGTCTCCATAGTGGGGTTGCCAGCCTCCAGGTGGGGCCTGGAAATTTCCCACTTTTACAACTGATCTCCAGCTGGCAGGGATCAGCTCCCCTGGAGAAAATGGTAGATATCAGCAGGTTCTGATGTAAGTGCATAATTATTCCCCTGGAGAAAATGGCTGCTGCGAATGGTGGATTCCGTGACAAACCTCGCCCTCTCTCAGATCCACCTCCAAAGTCTCCAGGTATTTTCCAACAAAGACTTGGCAACCTGTATGGTGTAATGGGGTTGCCCAGGGGACATTCAACCCCTCCCCTCCCTTTCTGATGACCCTGAAACAAGGGGGAGGGCCTCCAGCCTGGGGGATCCCCTGGCCCCAACTGGGGATTGGTAAGCCCAGGCCCAAGGCCATGCAGCGGGTTTTAGGTGGAGGAGGAGAGGTGGATCAAACCCAGTTTTCCAGGATGGAGTCTGCCATTCTTAACCACTACACCACGCTTGCTCTCATGACAGTGAAGAAGCCACCAGTCAAGTAACAATAAATGTTTGAGCAAGCGTGAAAGAGGTCTTATGGGAGACACCAGGGTCCATGACTGAGACTGAAAGTGTTTGCTCATGAATATTTGGCACAGTAGTAGTAATGGTAGTAGTTATTATTATGGCTTTTCTGTATACTCATTTGTATATTAGGTCACACACCCTGACACCAAGCCAGCTGGAACTGTGTTCCTGTGCATTCCTGCTCAAAAAAGCCATTATTATTATTATTATTATTATTATTAATCATTGAACAGCCTCATCCCGGCCAATGCTGAGCTCTAGGTGATGTACAACAAAACACATAAAATAGTAGTAGTAGTAATAGTAGTAGTTATTATTATGGCTTTTCTGTATACTCATTTGTATGATGAATTAAAAGCAGTTGCAACCCAATGGACATTCTTTATAATGTGCTGTAATTCTCCTTTCTCGGCACTGGGAGCAGTCTCGCCTTAAGTGGAGGGGGGTGCCAAACCGGCAACCGTCGCTGTCCTCAAGCTAAAGCCTGGCGGAACATCTCTGCTTTACAGGCCCTGTGGAATTGTAAAAGATCCTGCAGGGCCCTGGTGTCTTCCAGCAGAGAGTTCCACCAGGTTGGGGCCAGGACTGAGAAAGTCCTGGGTTTCCTTGAGGACAGCCGGGCCTCTTCTGCGGCCAGGGATCACCAGTAGATTTCAACCAGTAGAGTGTAATGTTCTTCCAGGGACAAAGCTTCCAAACCCCAGGCTTGATTGATCTCATCAGACCTCAGTAGCTAAGTAGGGTGGGCCCTGGCTAGCACTTAGCGGGGGGACGACCAAGGAAACCCAGGGTCTCTACTCAGAGGCAGGCAATGGCAAACCACCTCTGAACATCTCTTGCCTTGAAAACCATTAGGGTTGCCAAGTCCCCTCCGTTCTCCAGGGGGGGACTTTCATATGTGAAGCACGTGGGCAGTGCAATGATGTCACCCAGAAGTGATGTCATCGCGACAGCACTCATGGCCACTCTAGGCATTTCTGGGAAAACTCTATGGTTTTCCTGGACACTCTAGCCATTTGGGAGGGAAAAACGCTATGGTACCTACTATGGTACCTGGCTAGAGCATCTGGGAAAACCATAGAGCTTTCCTGGAAACGCCAAGAGCGGCCACTGTGCACCAGCACCATCACAATGACATCACTTCCAGGTGACGTCATCGCACCAATGATGTCAGGGGAGGTTCCTCCGCCAGCCCAATGTGGGCCGGCGGGTTGGGAACCTCCCAGGTGGGGGAACCCCCGCCCAGATAGGGGGCTTAACAACCCTAAAAACCATACAGAGTTGCCAGAAGTTGGTTGCAACTTGATAGCAAAAAAATAAAATAAAAAAGGAAGTTAATGATTCTAAAGTGTAGCCACTCTCTTCATCCGTTGACCTTGCTGGTTAATGGCATGAATACAAGCCTCTTTAAACATCCAGAAGAAAATTAATTTTGAATTCACAGCAAAACTGCCCACATACAAATGCAGATTATCTTGAGTACAACTGCTTCCTTTTGCTGAGCTGAGTTTTTTTCTTTCTTTTTTTGCTGAATAACTACAATGAATAGAATGGAATGAATGACCTCTCTGGAACATAATAGAAGACAGAGCGAGAGATCCAGCCTTAATGAATATCTTTGAGCAGCAGATGCTTAAATGGAGTTATAACGGGCAACTTCTGTTCTATACAGCCCAATTGATCTTGACAGAAATGTTTGCGCTGAAAGGAAGTAGAAGAACACAGAAAAAAGGAACACTTTTGAAGATGGACAAAGAACAGAATGAACTTCAGATGTTTTTCTATATTTATTTCTGTTCTATAGCAAAAGTTTGGGATTAATGTTTGAATGGTTGTGGACAAGGCTGTTTTTGAGCAGGAACACACAAGAATGCAGTTCTGGCTGCTTTGGCATTAGGAGGCATGGCCTAATAGGCAAATGAGTTCCTGCTGGGCTTTTTCTACAAAAAAAAGACCTGGTTGTGGAATGTACAGCTTTCCTGATATGATGATGATGATGATGATGATGATGATGATGATGATGATGATATTGGATTTATATCTCACCCAAATCTCAGAGTGGCTCACAGTCTCCTTTATCTTTCTTCCCCACAACAGACACCCTGTGAGGTGGGTGGTGGCCTGAGAGAGTTCTCACAGAAGCTGCCCTTTCAAGGACAACTCTGCGAGAGCTATGACTGACTCAAGGTCATTCCAGCAGCTACAAGTGGAGGAGTGGGGAATCAAACCCAGTTCTCCCAGAAATTTCCACAACAAGATAGGACTATAATTTGGTACTTACTTTCAGCTGCTAGGACATTATATGCACAGCTGTGGAAGCAAGACAAAATACCAGAGAAATGGGATTGGATTATAAAAGTTATATCATGGAGTGAAATGGACAAATTTACAAAAATCTTGAAGGACTGTGAGATTGAAAAATTTGAAAGTGAATGGGAAAAACTTAGAAGACATATCGAGGAAGAGTGGAAGATTAAAGGTTATTGGACAATTTTTAGTAATAACTAGTTAATAGATTGAGAAAGGAAAATTAATTTGGGTTTTTAGGGTTAAGATAAGATATATCTTTTATCCTGTTTTAGTGAATTGCTAGGTTAGGTTAAAGTTAGGGTTGATAGGTTTTATTTAGGATATTACGATTCATATGAGTTTGTACCTTCTTTTTTTTTTTTAAAAAATGATTTAAGTATTTGACATCGGTGGGAGGCAATGTGGGGAGTGGAGGGGAAAAGGGAAAAGTAATATATGCAATATGAAATAAGTTTCTTTTATTGATTTTATTGATAATGGACATATGTTACCGAATAAAATTCCATAACCAAAAAACCCCCCAGTTCTCCCAGATAAGAGTCTGCACACTTAAGCACTACCACAAACTGGCTCTCAGCTATGGGATGGATGACAACAAAGAACAAGAGAAGGACTAGCTGAGAGAGAGCTATATTTACGTACTATATATTTGTGTACTAAAGGACAGAGCTTAGGGCTGCCAAACCCCCGGGCCGGGTGGGGAATCTCCCACTTGGGAGGGTCCCAACCCGCCACCCCACATTGGGCCAGTGAGGGGAACCTCCCCCAATGTTGCCTATGCGATGACGTCACCCATGAGTGACATCATTGTGCCGGTGACGTCACCCGCCGGCCGCTCTAGGCATTTTTGGGAAAACTCTATGGTTTTCCACAGACGCTCTAGCATTTTGGGAGGGAAAACTATGGTACAATAGTTACCATAGAGTTTTTACCTCCCAAAATGCTAGAGCATCCCCCGCCGGAGGCCGTGGGGGACTTGGCAACCCTAACAGAGCTATATTTAATAATAATAATAATAATAATAATAATAATAATAATAATAATAATAATAATAATAATAATAATCAAAGATTTCAGGTTTTCACGAATAATAATAATAAGTTTTATTTATACCCCGCCCTCCCCGCCGGGTATTTGTGCACTAAAAGAGGGTATTTGTGCACTAAAATACCCTCTTCAGATCCCACTGAGTCTGTATCACCTTATCAATAGCACAAAGGGTGAGCCTGTGTTTAGAATGCAGGACATCCCAGGTTCAAGTCCTATGTGGTGCCATCCTATGTGGTGCCGTCCTATGGAGAGTTATGGACGTCTCAACCCACTGAATCCAAGGCCTTCAGTTTATGACTGATCTGCATAAGGCTGTTAATGTCAGGATGTTTGGAACTGGAGGTCATTCATTCATGGCAGCGGTGGTGGAAAGCACTGTCAAGTCACTGTGGACAGCAACCCTCAAGGCAAGAGATGCTCAGAGGTGGCTTGCCATTGCCTGCCTCTGTGTAGCAACTTTGGTGGTCTCCCATTCCAATACTTTTTTTTTTTTAAACTTTAAACATTTTATTAAGGCATAAAAGTAGCTTACAATCCATAGCGCAAGAAGTTTACCGTCAAGATTAACAGAAATAACATCGTAAGCTTAATAGACAGAATACAGAGCAAAAATAACCTTTAAAAACAAAATACAAACTGAAGGTAATAGTAATTATAATTATAATAACACAGTATTTGAAAATAAAATAAGATCAGGGAAAGGAAAAAGGAAGATATAATACACTTTAAATAACTTGAAATTAACTTGTTAAGAGAATTTTATAGCAAAAGGAAATCCTTATACATTTTATTTTTAGAATAAGAGTTAGCATAAAATGGATCGGTGTCAAGCTTTTCTAGAATGGGAAGCCAAGTTGCCAGATATTTAGCGTAGGCTTGGTATGGGTCTTTGTGGTCTATGGCTGCCTGAATTTTATCCATTACAATGTGTTCCCAGACTTTAAGTAGCCAGTTGTCAAGTGTCAAATTCAATGAGTTTTTCCAGGACTGCGCAATCGTGGTTTTAGCAGCTGTCAGGAGTTTAACTATCAAGGATTTTTTAGAAGATGAAAGACGGGTATCGGACCAATGATTGAGAAGTATCCTTGTTGGTTCATCTGGGATCAAGACCCCAGTTAGGGAGGAGAGATGGGCACAAATTGAGGTCCAGAATGGTCTGATTTTGGGGCAGTCCCACCAGCAGTGAAAATAAGAGGCTTTGAGCCCACAGTTTCTCCAGCAATCTGAAGAGCCTAACTGGGTCATATGGGAGAACTGGTTAGGAGTAAGGTACCAACGTGCTATCAATTTAAAGTTTTGTTGAGATATATTTATAATGGTAGATTGTAGGGCATCACTAGCCCATATAGAGTCCCATTGGTCGGGAGAAAGGATGATGCCACAGTCTTTATGCCATTGGGTGGTGTAAGAGGGTAAGGTTGCTTCAAGTTTAGACAATAAGATTCGATACAGCCGTGAAATGAGACTTTTAGGCGTTCTCTCTTTGTGAAAATGAAGAACCAGATGTTCGTAGTCAGATGAAGGGCGAGAAAATGAAGAGATCACTTTAGGGTCCTGAAGAAAGTGCCTGATTTGAAAGTATTCAAACCAAGGTGCTGGCTTAGTCAAAACTTGGTCTAGATCATTTTTAGGTAGAAGTTGTTTAGAAGATGAAAGAAGATTAAAGAAAAAAACTTTTGAGGAGTCTCTCCAGACCTTGAAAGAAAAGGGTAGTTGGGCAGGAAGGAAATATTTTTGTCCTATAAAAGATGAGATAGTAGAGAGTCCTGGAGCCAGAAAATGACGCTCCGAATCCCATACTGACAAGAGCGCCCTGAGGAATGGGTTCATGAATTGCCACGGTGGGCGTTCATTTTTCTTGAGCCATAATAGTTCGTAGTATTTCAGTGGGGTAAAGTGAGCTTCCTCTATGGGCGTCCACGGCGGCGGGGGATGTTGGTACAATATTTTGGTCATCTGGGATAAAATAGTAGCTTTATAATACTTTGCAATGTCGGGAACTGCTAGGCCACCTTTTTGTCTTGATTGACATAAAGTTGAAACTTTGATTCTAGGCTTTTTATATTTCCAGATAAAGGAGGTCAGTATTTGTTGCCAGGATTTTAAAGTAGGCTGAGAGATCTCAATAGGAAGAGCCCGAAAAAGATATAAAAACTTGGGAAAAATAAAGGATTTAATTACATGGATTCTTTCCATCCAGGATAGTTGCAACTTATCCCATTGCTTGAGCGTGGTAGTAATCTCAGAAGCCGTGGCCGTGTAGTTAGTTTTTAATAGGCCAGCTATATTTAAGGGGATTTTCAGCCCCAAATAGGACCAGGAATCAGAGACCCAATGAAAGGGGTAGTTTGAAACTATGTCTTTTTTAGAAGTATCGGAAATTTTAATCGGGTAGAGAATTGATTTCGAGTGGTTAACTGAAAGACCTGAAAGTTTACTATAATCAGACAGGAGAGAGGAAACGGCTTTAATAGACTGTAGTGGATTTGTAATATATAAGACTATATCGTCGGCAAATAAACTTATTTTAAAAGTAGAATTTTGGACAGAGATACCAGAGATCTCTGAAGAAAGCCGTATCAAATTTGCAAAGGGCTCTATGACAATGGCGAATAGCAGTGGTGATAGGGGGCACCCTTGACGAGTCCCTCTTTCTAGGATAAGTGAAGGGGACTGTTGACCATTGATTTGTATAAATGCGGATGGACAGGAATACAAAGAATCTATAACCGTTCTGAACCTAGGTCCGAAACCCATGTGATGTAAGACTTTTTTAAGGAAGAGAGGTTCTACACTATCAAAGGCCTTCTCTATATCTAAGGCAAGAATGCAGGAGTCGTATGGCTGAAAAGTGCAATATTGAATTAAGTCAATTGTTTGTCTAGTATTGTCCGTGATATTGCGATTCGGAATAAATCCTGATTGGTTGGTGTGAATATAGAGCCCTATGATTGTGTTCAATCTAGCAGTCAAATACTAACCTGCTTAGCTTCTGAGATCTGACAAGATCAGGGGTGGCCCAACTGTGGCTTGGAGCCACATGTGACTTTTTCACATGTATTGTGTGGCTCTCAAAGCCCCCCCCCCACCATTGGCTGGCTTGGTGAAGGCATTTCTCTTTTTAAATCACTTCTGCAAGCCAAGCCAGCCAGCAACTTGGAGAGCAAGCCCATAGCCATGAGGGGGGGCGGCCTCCCCACCAACCCCTCCTTCAACCTATATGGCCCCTCCTGGCAGCCCCGCTCTCCCCACAGCTCTTGCGGCCCCCGCTCTCTCTGTGGAGTGGAGGCGGCAGGCGCTTTTTCAGCGGCTTGCTGGTCCAGAGAGCGCACAAAGGCCAGCATAGGAGCGTCAGCCTTGACACAGCTTTTCCCGCCAATGGCATGAAAGAGCCCCAGGAGCCGGCTCTTCACCGGGTGGGTGGGAAGGAGGGCGGGAGGGGGGAGATGCCGCTGAGGGGAGTGGGGGTCACCAGAGCGGTCGGGAGACTGGGGCCACCAGAGCAGTGGTGGAGGAGAGAGCGGGGCCACCAGAGCGGGGTGGCCCTCCATTGGAACATTTATTCTGTGGGTACCCTCACCTAAATTTTCGGGCTACGGGCCTGTTGGAGAGTCCATTTAAAGTTGTTTTTAATCTCTCCCTCCCTCCTCCCGTGTATTTCCCTTCCTTCCTTCCTTCCTTCCTTCCTTCCTTCCTTCCTTCCTTCCTTCCTTCCTTCCTTCCTTCCTTCCTTCCCTCAAACATCTGATGTTTACATCTTGTGGCTCTCAAGTGGCTCTTACATTCAGAAAGCTGGCCACCCCTGAAGAAGATCAAGCTAGCCTTGGCCATCCAGGACAGGGTATCCATTAATTCATGGGGAAGGCATAACTCAGAAGTGACTTGATGGCTCTTTGACTTCAGTGGACTGTGACGGTTGTAACTGCTTTGGATGACATTGTTACACTTAAGATAGAAGCTGGTGGAGACTTCAGAGTGTGACGGGTCCAACTGGGCAGCACACGGCTTTTAAGAAAACAGAACTGAGAGCAGGGCTGGCAGTTTGAATTGCTGCTAGCTGGACTAGAGGCACCGTTCTGCCAATTGTTCTGAAGCCCTTCTATCCTGATAGCAATCTATTAGCTAGGCAGGGGATCACACGCGAGCCCTCTGCAATATCGCCGGCGCGAGAAGACCCCCACAGCAGGCAATTCCATACAGCGAGATTGCCCAGGGCTTAAATCCCACTGCAATTTCCTTTTGAAAATGACAAGATATCCCCCTTTGCAGCTGCTTCCAATGTAAACTGAACATTCCTCTTTAAAGAGCCGGATGCGATAATAGGATCTCAGAGCTCGCTGCTTTCCGTGTTTTCATTTCCTTCTGGTTATGCCTATTTTGAAGCTCAGGTGCTCTAGTGTGCAACTCGGGGTCTTTGTGATGTGCGCGCGCGTGTTCATAAATTGTCTGACACTGGCTAGGCTGTTGATAGTTATGAGGGACAGGTGCACACTTAAAAGATAACCATTTTCCCGAGACCGGTCCCAGAACTCAGCCAGGAGCCGGTTTTCCATCTATCTGACAATAAAGCTCGAGTTTAACTTGTTTGGTAGCAAATGCTTCTTTATGACATGGAAGTGTTGGCCTTCTTTTTCTTGGCATGGCACAAAGCCCATTCATTCCCCAAGTTGAATTCTGAACTCTCAGATACATCTGTCTCCGTTAACTGATTGGACAATCTGTTTCCTGATTGGGCAGCAGCCACTGTGAAGGCAGAGGCATTTGAATGGCCATTGGAACTTACACCCAAGCTTTTTCTGTACACTTTCATCCGATTGGTATTGTCACACATCAAGGGACCAGGGAGGGTCTTCTACTGGCTGCCACCACTCTGGTAAGGGTCTGTCTGGGAGGGCCCAGAGCACCCACCCGACCCCGTCTTTTGTCTTAACAAACTTATTCTATCTATGACAGAAGATATGTGAGAACCCAGGTGCATTCCAAGGAATCAGCTTTGGAAATCTCAAAATCATACAATCATAGAAGAGTTGGAAGGGACCTCTAGGGTCATCTAGTCCAGCGCCCTGCACAATGCAGGAAACTCACAAACACCTCCCCCTAAATTCACAGGATCTTCATTGCTGTCAGATGGCCATCTAGCCTCTGTTTAAAAACCTCCAAGAAAGTAGAGCCCACCACCTCCCGAGAAAGCCTGTTCCACTGAGGAATCGCTCTAACAGTCAGGAAGTTCTTCCTAATGTTGAGCCGGAAACTCTTTTGATTTAATTTCAACCCATTGGTTCTGGTCCTACCTTCCCAGGCCACAGAAAACAATTCCACACCATCCTCTATATGACAGCCCTTCAAGTACCTGAAGATGGTGATCATATCACCTCTCAGCTGCCTCCTCTCCAGGCTAAACATCCCCAGCTTCTTCAACCTTTTCTCATAGAACTTGGTCTCCAGACCCCTCACCATCTTTGTCACCCTCCTCTGGATCCATTCCAGCTTGTCTATATCCTTCTTAAAATGTGATGCCCAAAACTGAACACAATACTCCAGATGAGGTCTTACCGGAGCAGAGTAAAGCGATACCATCACATCATGTGATCTGGACACTAGACTTCTGTTGACACAGCCCAAAATTGCATTTGCCTTTTTAGCCACCACATCAGACTGTTGACTCATGTTCAGCATATGGTCTACTAAAACCCCTAAATCCTTTTCACACATACTACTGCTAAGACAAGTCTCCCCCATCCTATAACCATGCATTGGATTTTTCCTACCTCAGTGCAGAACTTTACATTTATCCCTGTTAAAATTCATTTTATTGGTTTTAGCCCAGTTTTCCAGCCTGTCAAGGTCATCCTGTATCCTGTTTCTGTCTTCTGTTTGCAACCCCTCCCAATTTAGTATCACCTGCAAATTTAATAAGCATTCCCTCTATTCCTTCATCCAAATCATTGATAAAGATGTTGAATAAAACAGGTCCCAGGACAGATCCTTGAGGCACTCCACTTGTCACTCCTCTCCAAGAGGATGAGGAACCATTCACAAGCACTCTTTGGGTGCGATCTGTCAACCAGTTACAGTTGGGAATGCCTTGCTTCTGTTCAGGATATTTACTGGTTGCCTATCACATACCGGCTTTGTTTCAAAGTGCTGGTTCTCACCTTTAAGACCCTATATGACCAGGGGCCTCCATACCTTAGTAGGGACCGCCTTTCCCCACATTCCCTGGAGAGCACTTTGGTCTGAATAACAACATCTGCTTACAATCCCCTGCCCTAAAAAGGCCAGGCTCATGACAATTGGAGCAAGAGCCTTCTCTGTAATGGCCCCACGCTGGTGGAATGAGTTGCCGGAAAAAGTAAGGGCCCTGCGAGAGCTCGTACAGTTCCGCAGGGCCTGTAAAACAGCACCCTTCCACCAGGCATTTGTAAACTAGACTGATGGCCACAGTTTTTAGGCAACATATGAACCACCCCTTGCAATCTGTAGGCGCCCTGAGCCCGCTTCGGCGGGGGAGGGCGGGATATAAAAATAAAGTTATAGTTATTATTATTATTATTATTATTTACAGCAGCAGTGGAGAGGACAGTCTAAGATCTGCTTTACAGAGAATCATTAACCTGAAACTTAAGATCATAGCACCGAAATGTTAATTATTCTATGCTTTTATACTGTTTTATGTTTTTTATGTCCTATCATTATGTCTACTCGTGCATATGCATGGCCACGTA
The DNA here is from genome assembly GCF_032191835.1 of Heteronotia binoei. NCBI lineage: Eukaryota > Metazoa > Chordata > Lepidosauria > Squamata > Gekkonidae > Heteronotia > Heteronotia binoei. Next base: position 165,542,933 of record NC_083226.1, on the reverse strand, counting down.
AGCTGCCCTGAGCCCACCCCGGCGGGGAGGGCGGGATATAAATTGAATTAAATAAATATTCAGTTTAGTTCAGAGCCAGTGTTTGATGTAATGGTTAAGAGTGGTGGACCCTGATGTGGAGAACCGGGTCTGATTCCCCACTCTTTCTCCATGTGTAGTCTGCCGGGTGACCTTGGGTCCATCACAGTTCTTTCAGAACTCTCTCTGCCCCACCTACCTCACAGAGTGCCTGTTGTGGGGAGAGGAAGGGAAGGGCGATTGTAAGCTGTACTGAGACTCCTCAGTCCGTTTAGAAAATAATTCCCTATGTAATCCACAAAACACGATTTCTGAGTCGCAAATAACAATTCATTGGTACAGAAAGAAAACCATCCTTTGCCTGACACGTCTACTGTCCAAAAACCATGTAACTTTTAAATTGTAGTCCAACAAATAATAAAAGAACTGGTCCAATTTCGTTTTGGATATGAAGCATCCTTCTTTAGGGGATCGTCTTTTGTATTCATAGAGTTGAAGTGCTATAATTCATTTCCTGGCTTCCGAAGTTTCTATTTTGTTTAAATTCATTTTCTGGAATGCCACTGCCAATTACAGTCCATCAGCGTTTGGTTGCAGGAGAGGAAGGGAAAGTTGATTGTAAGATGCTTTGTGACTCCTCAGGGCAGAGAAAAGCAAGGTATAATGACTTCCTCCTCCCGCTCGTCCTCTCCTCTTCCTCCTTCTCCCTCTCTCTGAACAGGAACAAGGAATCTAGGGCGCTTTTTTTTCAGATTACAAATATCTGAAAGCAGCACATTGCTTATGCAAAAATTAATTGTTTTAAAAGGTCATGCAATTGACTGGGCACACAAGTAGAACAAAATGTTTGTTGGGAACCCTGGTTGGTCCCATGCAACCTCAAAAGGGAATAGAATTGCCAGGTGTAGTTTTGCCAGATTCAGATTGGAAAACTCCAGGAGATTTGAGGATGGAAACTGGGGAGGACAGAGGCCTCAGTGGGGTACAATTAGGGTTGCTGATCCCCAGGTGGGGACAGGGGATTCCCCAGTTTGGAGCCCCTCCCCCTGCTTCAAGGTCATCAGAAAGCGGGGTGGGGGTGAGGGAAAAGTCTGCTGGGCACTCCATTATTCCCCATGGAGACCGATTCCCATAGAATATAATGGAGAATTGATCCTTGGGTATCTAGGGCTCTGGGGAGGCTGTTTTTTTGAGGTAGAGGCACCAAATTCTCAGCACAGCGTCCAGTGCCTCTCTTCAAAATACCTGCCAAGCTGCAAAAAGCTTGGATAAGGGGGTCCAATTCGATGAGCCACAGAAGAAGGTGCCCCTATCCTTCATTATTTCCAATGGAGGGAAGGCATTTAAAAGATGTGCGGTCCCTTTAAATGTGACGGCCAGAACTCCCTTTGGAGTTCAGTGATGCTTGTGACACCCTTGTTCCTGGCTCCACGCCAAAGTTTCCTGGCTGCACCCCCAAAGTCCCCAGATATTTCTTGAATTGGACTTGGCAACCCTAGGTACAATGCTATAAAGTCCACCCTCCAAAAGCATCCATTATCTCCAGGGGAACTGAGTCTCTGTAGTCGTCTGGAGATGAGCTATAATTCCAGGGGATCCCGAGGTGCCACCCAGCAGCTGGCATCCCTGGGAGAGGATGTCATTTGCAATGGCCAAGTGGGGCGGGGGTTTCCTTCCTTTCTGCTGGTTGCTTTCCCCTGGGAACTCCTCCTGTTCGTCCCTTCCATCCAGCATAGGGCAACCATACATTTAGAACCCCCTGGCTGGGAAGATGAAGTTTGCAAGGAAAAGAGTGGGTGGGCAAAGTTTTAATTACCCTCTCTCACCTGTCACTTGGTTGCTGTACACAGCACCATCCGCCCACCGCTTTGCAGCTGTTGAACAAGCAACTTGAATTCCCAGATTTTCAAAAGGTACGCATGGCAGCTGTATGGATTCCTGGTTCTTCCCACCTAGCTGAAAATCGCAGGCTAGAAATTCTAACAAATAAACAACTCAGAATGAAAATAGCCTTGAAGAAATCTGATATAAGGATGACTGGGACATGATGGTTGATCCAGGTGGGTGGCCGTGCTGATCTGAAGTAGCAGAAGGAAGTTGGAGTCCTTTGGCACCTTTAAGAGCATCACAGTTTTATTCAAGTACAAGCTTTCATGTGCATGCCCGCTTCAGCTATCTGAAGAAGCGCACATGCACACAAAAGCCTATACCTTGAATAGAATTCCATTGGTCTTAAGAGCGCCACTGGGCTCAAGGTTTCTTCTAGAACTTGATGTGTTTGCAGAAGGCAGAGTGAGGCTGCCCCACTTGGCCCAAACTCTAGAGGAACTGCAGTTTCTAGAAAGAATTCTGCAATTCACTCAAGGAGGTCCTTTCGTAGCAGAGATGGTTCAGGGCTTTGGTTCCCAACTCTTGGAAGGCAGAAATTGATCAAGGGCAGGGCCAGCGCTAAGGGATCTGCCACTAGAGGCAGACCCGCCATGCCGTGCCCCCCTTCCAGCTCCCTTGTGTCTTTTTTTTCCTCATGCTCATAGCACATGCCACGATAACATCACTCAAAGTGACGTCAATGTAAGGGGGACTAGAGAGCAGCAGACGGCGCACAAGAGTGCTGCTGCGCAGCCGCTTTCCCCCTGCGCTACACTCTTTGGAGGATTCCAAGGAAGCCTCCAAAGAGCGTAGTTTTTAAAAGGTGACTGGCCACTTTTGGGTGGAAAGCGGCTGAGCGGCGCCTTCATGGAAAGGCACCACTTGGCTGCTTTCAACCCAAAGGCTTGGTGCGTTGTTTCTGCTTGCTAAGGGGATGGAAGATTTCTACAACCCTTCAGCAAGCAGAAACCAGGTGGCACTTTCAGTCCCGGGCACCCAGCACGTTGTTTCTGCTTGCTAAGAGGCTGGAAGATTTCTCCAACCCCTCAGCAAGCAGAAACGAGGTGGCACTTTCAGTCCCGGGCACTCAAGAGTGTCCGGGACTGAAAGATTCTCCAACCCCTCAGCAGGCAGAAACAAGGCGGCACTTTCAGTTCCGGGCACCCAGCACGTTGTTTCTGCTTGCTAAGCGGCTGGAAGATTTCCCCAACCCCTCAGCGAGCAGAAACGAGGTGGCACTTTCAGTCCCGGGCACTCGAGAGTGCCCGGGACTGAAAGTTAAGCCCTGCATTGTTTCTGCTTGCTGAGGGGCTGGAAGATTTCTCCAACCCCTCAGGAAGCAGAAACAACGCGCCCCCGAAGAGCCAGCACTCGAAGCAGCTGCCGAATGTTGCCTAATGGACACGCCGGCTCTGATCAAGAGGCAAAATGAGACCCCCAGACCCACCACCCAGTTCTTTCTTTCCATTTGCTTTCAGACAGATGAAAAAAACACATCCACTGAGTTTGGCTTTTAAAGGAAGGAGTCTTCTTTCTGGTTTCCGTGTAGACCCATGTAAAGAATTCTATGTTGCTTCAGAAACAGTTTCAGAATAGGATTGCCAAACCCGGCTTCAGAAATATCTGAAGATTCTGGGGATGGGGCATCAGGTGGGCAAGGTTTAGGGAGGGGAGGGACCTCAGTAGGGTATAATACCATACAGCCCACCTTCCCAAAACAACCATTGTCTCCAGAAGTGGAAGAACATATGTTTTAACTATATAAATAATCAGGGCTTTTTTGGTAGAAAAAGCCCAGCAGGTGGTGTGGCGTAATTTGCATATTAGGCCACACCCCTGATGTCACCATTGTTTCACATAGGACTTTTTTGTGGGAAAAGCCCAGCAGGGATTCATTTGCATATTAGGCCACACCCTCTGATGCCAAGCCAGCCGGAACTGCGTTCCTGTGCGTTCCTGCTAAAACAAACAAACAAACCCCCCTGTAAATAGTAAATATGAAATAAAGTGAGTTCAGCCAGCTCTGAATCATCCAAGAACACTTTATCACAAGAAGAAACATTCACAAACAATCCAGGCAACTCATTCAATATATACACTGAGTTAAACACATCCCCTCTAGTCAGCAACAGTTACTCTTATTGGTTCACTCCAGAATCTTTCCTTTGCATCTCTTCGTTACAGGTTGTTACATCCCTAGCATCCTGATTGGCCAGTTATTCCAGGCTTCAGGATCCTGGTTTGCAAGGATTGCCTGCTTCAAGCTCAGGCAACAAGAACCCAATAAAATGCAATACATAACATAGCTTTTGTGTAGTCAGGAAATCAGTTGTAATTCTGGGAGATCTCCAGCCCTCACCTGGAGGCTGGCAGCCCTGCAAAGTTCAGCAAGTTGCTGAGAACTAGGTCTAAAATTGGTGCTCAAAGCCACATTGTCAGTTCTTCCTTTGTCTTTTTGTTCCGCAGCTGTGGAATGGCAGCCCACTTGCATTGACTGTATCAGTTGACGGTTAATTTCTGGGCTCACTGAAGGTGCTAATTTTGACCTTTAAAATCCTTTATGATCTAGGACTAAGGATGCTGTCAGGTTGTCTCTGACACTGTTTCGAGTCTGAATTAGTACCTTCATCCTGCTGGGACTGGACGTGGAATGGCATAAATTTCGCATTTTTGTGATACTTTTCCGTCAGAAAGATAAAGAAATATGCACTTAATGTATGGATCTGTTGAAATATGCATCTCAGACTCTTTGGAGAATGTTGGAAGGCCTAATGAGAATAAATATGGGTCACCAAAAATACGTAGTTATAAAAAATAAAAGAGATATTTCATCATACCAATTTGGAGCCTGCATACCCTGCTGATATGCCCTTCTTCCTTAGTGGGATTATTTCACACAAGGTGGTAATACCTGGCTTGAGATTCCTTCAGTGACAGAAATGGTACTCATTTTCATAAAAACATGGAGTTGGAAGGGTCATCTAGTCCAACCCCCTGCACAGTGCAGGAACATACAAATACCCCCCTCCCCACACACACACACACAAACATCCCCAGTGACCCCTGCTCCATGCCCCGAAGATGGCAAAAACCTCCAGGATCCCTGGTCAAACTGCCCTTGAGAAAAAAATGCTGACTGACCCCCAAATGGCCATGTAAGGACTTGTAAGAAAGGGCCACAAGAACTAAGCACAAAGCAACCTTTTATGTCCTCCTTCTCATGATCTGCCTAATGTTAGGTTTCCAGAAACAATGCCTGATAACTCTTTATGGACTGAGAGGAGCTGACTCAATCAAAGAGGATCGCAAGACATGAGCAGACTTCGGAGAATGGTGGAAGACAGGAGGACCTGGCATGACTTGGTCCATGGGGTCGCAAAGAGTCGGACTCGACTGTGCGACTGAACAACAACAAGCCACCTAGATGCAGGATGAGGCAGAGCGTGTATGTAGAAACATGCAGAGACAACTTGTCTCATCCTTTGTCAGCATACAATACTCCAAAATCCGAAGTTTTCCAAGGATTAAAAAAAAACCCATATTGGTACAATGTCACTGATTGTAAAGGCAGAATTCTTCCAATCTAGATGTATTCTTATATGATTGGATGTTAAAGAGTGATTGGTTGTCTGTGATCTCAGCTTGTGTGCTGTAGTAGAAGACTTGATTTGAGTCTAATATAAGGTCTGGGCACTGTTTTTCCATAGTAATATTGTCAGGCTCCCCAGTGGAAGTGGTGGTATCCTACTGCTGGGGCCCCACTGCCTGCCGCTGATCAAGGGGACTTACCAAGAGAGGAAGGGAGGCCCAGGCTATGATGCCAGCTAAATAGTAATGTCACTTCCGGTGTGCACTGGAAGTGATGTCATCATGTCAGTGACATCCATTGTTATTTTGGGGAAAAACTCTACGGTAGAAGTCAATTTTACCATAGAGTTTTTGCCCAAATACCAGAATGGCACTGTGAAGTTTCAGCAGGATGACCTCACTTCCAGCATTCGCTGGAAGTGGCGTCACCACGTTGTTGGCGATATTGCCTGGGCCTCCCTCCTGCTGTCGATAAGTCCCATTTCATACCCCACTGGCAGCCCCGAGAGCTGGTTGTTTGTTCAACTAAATATAAATGCCTATCTTTAAATATAAGCCAAAAATAGTTTTGAGGTTCATGAAACAAACAAAAACACACTGGCACAAACAATTATGCATGATTTCCTTTGTGCCTAACTTAGTGAAATCTTGCTTTCCTCCCTTGCCCTTCCTTTGTGCGCACGCGTTCTGTTCTTAACAGAAATGGCCAGTCCAAGGTAAACAAAGTCCTTGAAGCTAATCACTCTGGGAGCCATCTTGTTCCCAGCAGTAGCTTCATCAGAGGAGGCTCTTCTCTTCGGGATTTGCCGCGCTACGGAAGTGGCGGGGATAAGAACGGGGGAGACTGTGAAGGAAAGTCAGCCCACGGTGAGTCATTATCTGCCCAGCTATGATTAATACACATTTTCCAGGGGAAGGGTTTTCATCGAGTCTCAACAAGAACTCTCCGATAATCAGCTGAAAGAACATTTTAGGAAAGTTAATCTAATTTAGAGTTGCCGTCCTCCAGGTGGGCAGGAGATTTCCTAGAATTAGACAGAGATCACTTCCTCTGAGTTAAATAGCTGTTTGGACGGTGGCATCTAGAGCAGGGGTGTCAAACTCATTTGTTATGAGGGCCGGATCTGGCATAAATGAGACCTTGTTGGGCCGGGCCATGCGTGTCATAAAATGTAATACCAGGTAACAGAGATATAAACCTTATAAATGACGACATTTTTAAAAGGTGCTTTCTTTGTATCTCTCTTGTGAGAGCCAGGGAACTGGGCAAAGGAAGCTCTGACTCTTTTTCTCCCTCCCCAGGGGACAAGGAGGGGGAGGAGCCTCAGAGGGTTGGCTTAGTAGCTCTGCTGTGCGATTGAGATAGCCTGGCAAAGCAAGCTCTCCCTTGCCCTTTCCTCCCCAAGGGAAGACCCTCAGCCAGTGGAGAAAATAGAGGCTTTGCTCTGTAGCTCCTGTGTGATTAAGCAAGCCTGGTAAAGTGAACTGTGTTGCAGAAGGAAGCAAGAGAGAGGGAGAAGGAAGCAGACTTGTTTGAGGGCCTGATAGGAGCCCTCCAGGGGCCTCGTTTGGCCCCCGGGCTGCATGTTTGACACCCCTGGTCTAGAACATAATAGCCTGCTGAGGTCCCTCCCCTCCTCAAATCCTGCCTTTCCCAAGCTCCATCCCCAAATTTTCCAGGAATTCCTCAGTCCAGAGTTGGCAATCGTGTTTTTTCATATTTATATATATATATATATATATATATATATGTGCATACATGTGTGAGTTGGGTGCACCTGGAAGTCATGTTGACCTCTGGTGTCTGACACCTACTGGGGGTCTGGAGGATATTCAGGGAGGTGGCTGAATAAAGCCTGCCCCCACCTTCCGACTGCTGGTATTCCAAGGAGGTCTCCCATTCAAGCACTTGCCAGAGTCGACCCTGCTTGGCTTCTGAGATCCGCTGAGGAACCCAGGTCAGGCCTCGAAGCGTAATATTTGATGTAGCATGGCACTTGTGCTCAGTCTTCACAGATTCTGAAGTAGAAGAGCAAATGGACCAATGACACCTCTGTTTATCAGCTGGATTTGAGTCCAGTTGCACCTTAGAGGCCAAGAAGATGCTTGGGGGGGGGGGGCGGGTATGAACGTCAAAGCTCCATTGGTCAGAGCTTTTTCCATTTCTTTCCCTCTGTTTAGGAATTTGGTTTAGCCAGTTTCCATTGATTCATAGAGAGGCATGACTTCACTTCTGCATTTTCCAAAGAAGTGACATCATGCTACCACCCATGGCTACCTCCCTGCCATGCCCCCAACCCCAGTTTCCCACTGGTTGTCTGTAAAACTGGACCCTTTTGTTCAACCTTTTTCATTATTTTTCATTTCATTTTATTCGATTTATATCCCGCCCTCCCCACCAAGGCGGCTCAGGGCGGCTCATTAGAGTTGCCAGGTCCAACTCAGGAAATACCTGGAAACTTTGGAGGCTGATCCTGGAGACTTTGGGGGCTTAGCCTGGAGACTTGCCCATTCCCTGATAAATAAATAAAACTGCAGCAGTGCAGTTCCCCTGAATGCAGTCTTCATTTCCTCATCCTTTTTTTTTTTTGCCTTCAAAGGGTTCCCCAGAAGCTGCGCTTTCACTAAATGAAAGTGAAATTTGTCATACCCACACAAGTCTCTTGTCAGGCTTTGGTAGCATTTCCAAGCATAGCTTTATTAAGGTATATATACACAGAGAGAGCAGCCAAAATAAACAATGACTCCTTTCCCACACACAAAAAGTTTGCAAGCCCACACTTTTGTGATCTCAATGGTGTAAATTGCTTTACTCACAAGAGTGTGTAAATTGCTTTACTCACAAGAGTTGCTAAATGTAACAATCTGCTTTATTTCAACAACTTTCTTCAGATTAACACAGAAAAATGAAAATAAGGAAGAGAATAGTCTAGTGGGTGGAGTTTTCCTCCCTCCCATAATCAGGTTCTAGTTAACGCTTTATTATCCATTTTACTATACTTCTGAAACAAATGCAAAATGAACTGAGGGACTGTATTCTATTCCTCTCTCACACCATGCATTCACCAGGAAGAGCCAGGTGGCTTATGCCTGCTTACTCCTCCCCCACAGCTTTTGTTCTGCTGAGATTTAAAAACATATACAGATTCCCAAACACAGTTTGCAAACTTATTCTAAAATGTTCTACTGAGATTTAAAGGTACATCATATGCTTTCTTTGTATCTCTCCCATGGGATCCAGGAAACTGGACAAAGGGAGCTCTGGCTCGTTCCTTGCTTCCCCAGGGGGCCAGGAGCTTCAGCCAATAGAAGGAAGAGAGACTTGGCTCAGTAGCTCTGCTGTGCAATTGAGAAAGCCTGGCAAAGCAAGCTATTCCTCCTCCCTTCCCTCCCAAGGGAGGAGGCACAGCCAATGGAGAAAATAGAGACTTTGCTCTGTAGCTCCTGTGTGAGCTTTGCAAGCCTGGCAAAGCAAGCTGTTATGCAGAAGGAAGGAAGAGAGAGGGAGAAGGAAGCAGATGACAGCCAGTTGCTCAGGGTCCTGATAGGAGCCCTCTGAGGGCCTAATTCAGCCCCTGGGCCTCATGTTTGACATCCCTGCATTAGTTCCCTAGCAAAATCTTCTGTTCCACCTGAATTTTTGATGTCTTTCTTTTTCATAATGCCATAAAGGTCTGTCATTCTGTTTTTCATTCCCTAAACACACAGAGCTATCCAAAAAGGTCTTTCCAGGTATATTTTCAGCTTGGAAATCTCAGGAGACCCCTAGCAGTTGGATGCAACTTGATTTTGAACATGAACATATGAAGCTGCCTTCTACTGAATCAGACCCTCGGTCCGTCTAAGTCAGTATTGTCTTCTCAGACTGGCAGTGGCTCTCCAGGGCCTCAAGCTGAGGTTTTTCACACCTATTTGCCTGGACCCTTTTAGTTGGAGACGCCAGGGATTGAACCTGGGACCTTCTGCTTACCAAGCAGATGCTCTACCACTGAGACACTGTCCCTCCCATACATAGAAATGCATGTGAACGAACCCCAACGTATAGTTCCACCATCATTGTCGTTGTCGTCATCACCATCATAATTATTATTTGCAAAAGGAAAATAACCTTTTTTTCTTGGGCTTTTTTTTTTTTTGATAACTGCTTTCTTTTAGGTTTAATTGACAGGTGATTTGAATGCCCTGGTCTGGGCTATAATTAGTTGTGGGTGGATTATTTGGTCCTGTGCGGCTGCTCGATTTCTATTATTGATTTTATTGGTCAGTGATACGATAAATACGACGGGAAAGATGGTGAGCAAAGGATTTTGTCACAAATGCAGCTATAGGGGATTAAAAGAGTCACGCCCTCTTGACCTTGAGCCTATCTGGGAAAGGAAAGATATATAAATATTTTTTATAAAAAATTAAAAAAATGTTGCACGTTGTCCCAGAAGAGACAAATGTCAGGGTATTCCACTTTATGTTAGCCTGGGGAGGAACCTCAGCAAGATATAATGCCCTAGAGCAGGGGTGGCCAAACTGCAGCTCGGGAGCCACATGTGGTTCTTTCACACATGTTGTGTGGCTCTCAAAGCCCCCACTGCCCCGTTGGCTGGCTTGGAGAGGGCAATTCTCTCTTTAAATCACTTCTCTAAGAGGCAAGCTAGCCAGCAATTTGGAGAATGCATTTAATGTTAAAGTTGCTTTCTTTCCACTCCTTCCTTCCTTCCTTCCTTCCTTCCTTCCTTCCTTCCTTCCTTCCTTCCTTCCTTCCTTCCTTCCTTCCTTCCTTCCTTCCTTCCTTCCTTCCTTCCTTCCTTCCTTCCTTCCTTCCTCCCTCCCTCCCTCCCTCCCTCCCTCCCTTCCTTCCTTCCTTCCTTCCTTCCTTCCTTCCTTCCTTCCTTCCTTCCTTCCTTCCTTCCTTCCTTCCTTCCTTCCTTCTTCCCTTCCCTTCCCTTCCCTTCCCTTCCCTTCCCTTCCTACCTATCAACCTACATCTGATGTTCATGTCTTGCGGCTCTCAAAGATCTGACCTGTATTCTATGTGGCTCTTATGTTAAGCAAGTTTGGCCACCCCCGCCCTAAAGTATACTCTCCAAAGCAGCCATTTTTTCCCCAGTGGAATGGATCTTGGTTATCTAGAGATCAATTATATTAGTGAGAAATCTCCAGGTGCAACCTGGAGGTTGCCAACCCTATGGGCCAGACCATAGGTGTTTTTAAGTCGATCCAGCACTTGAAATTGCATCCAGAAAAGTATCAGCAGTCAGTGCAGTTGTTCAGATGTAGGTATAATCTGATGCTTCCATTTCCCACCTCTGTATCAGTAGAGATATAGGATTCTTCAGCAGTTGCATTTTTTGAACTGTCTTCAAGGGCAGCCCAGTGTTGGGCTGGTAGCTGTAGTCCAACACAGAAGCTAATAATACAGGTCAGCAGTTGCAATGATATAGCTATAACAGGGCTTTTTAAAAGAAAAAGCCCAGTAGTTACCTATTTGCATATTAAGCCACACCCCCTAACATCACCATTGTTTCTACAAAAAAAGCCCATAGAATCATAGAGTTGGAAGAGACCTCCAGGGTCATCTAGTCCAACCCCCTGCACAATGCAGGAAACCCACAAATACCTCCCCCTAAATTCACAGGAACTTCATTGCTGTGAGACGGTCATCTAGCCTCTCATTCAAAACCTCTAAAGAAGGAGAGCCCACCACCTCCTGAGGAAGCCTGTTCCACTGAGAAACTGCTCTAACTGTTGAGAAATTCTTCCAAATGTTGAGCCGGAAACTCTTTTGATTTAATTTCAGCCCTTCTGAGGCAACAGAAAACAATTCCACACCATCCTCTATAGGACAGCCCTTCAAGAAGATGGTGATCATATCGCCTCTCAGCTGCCTCCTCTCCAGGCCCAGCAGGAACTCATCTGCATATTAGATCACACCCCCTGATGCCAAGCCAGCCGGAACTGCATTCCTGTGTGTTCCTGCATAAAAGAAGAAACAGCAGCAGCACCAGCAGCCCTGGTTATAAACACGTATATGTGACTGTACCGTTATGTATATAGTGATAAAGCCCAGCACTCAAACAGATGTATGTTGTCTAGGTGGGCTTCCATAGAAACTCTGTTCAGATATGAGCTCAGTTTCCGCATCCAGACATGCCAAGCGAATAAATGAAATAAGGCAGCAGCAAGAACACCTACGTTCTCCCCACTCATAAATGCCTTAAGGTTTTGTAGTTAAATGGCTCGCCACTGCAACTCATAAAGGTAACTGAGAGCCATTAGGAAATCTTTACACCGCATCTCCGCATGTGGAAGCAATTAAAGTGTCAGCTTCCCGCGAATACCAATATTAACAATGCAGTCAAACTTTAAATGATTTATCACAATGGGTGCTGTATCAGCGAGAAGAACACGCCACCTAAAAAGCCCCAAAAGGAAGCAAACGGAGAGAGAAAGGATAATATAAATAAATCCACTTGAAATATATTCAGAACACAATGCAAATTACAGAGATAGCAAAGAGGAGCTGTTGTAGCGGGCGATGGATGACGTGGGGCTTCCACAATACTTTGGCGTTATCGGGAAGGTGGAAATGTATTCATTTTTCTTAACTTTGGAGACCTCTAACCCATGAACCCAGTTGTGCCATTCTATGGCATGATGGCAACACACACACACACACACAAACACAAACGCATAATTAAAACAATGCCCATTTTCCTTTATTATCAGTTTTGAACTAAATAGATCTTTGTTAGAAGCAGAGACATTCCAGTTTTCCGCCAAATGGCACCAGAACAACCCATGTCATATCAGAGCAAAGATCCATCTAGTCTAACACTAGACTACTGTAGCATTCTCTGCATGCGGCAACCCTTGAAGACAATTCAGAAGCTTCAGGTAGTACAAAATTCAGTGGCTTATCTGCATACAGAAGCAGGGGCTATGAATATATTACACTTGTTACCAAACTGCTGTTCAGACTACCAATTTGCTTCGGGGCTCAGTGCTGGTCATTGCATTTTATGCTGGTTCTTAAGGATTTGTTTTTTACCAAATCCCTTCATGACTTGGTGGCCACCAATACTCCCTCTAAGCTGTGGAGTCTTGTGAGCAAAAATTCTACTTTGTGAGCTACTGGCATTTAAGTTGTGAGCTACTGCATCAATTAGTTTGCTCTGGGGCCGGGCTTCGTGAGCTAAGTCAAAAATGTGTGAGCTGGAGGCTAAAAACTGTGAGCTAGCTCACACTAACTCAGCTTAGAGGGAACACTGGTGGCCACCTGTCTAGAAGTGCATGAACCTGTGTATGTATGTGCACCATCAAGTCACAACTGACTTAGGGCAATGCTAGCAAGGGGCTTTCCAGGCAAGTGAGAAGCAGAGGTGGTTTCCCATTACCTTCCTTCACAAAGTCTTCCTTGATTGTCTCTTGAGAACAAGATCTAAACCCAGGCATGGATATGAAGGTGACTTCAAAATAGACTTGCACATTATTGGGTGTAGGAGTCTAGACGACTGTGTGGAAGTGTGGGTATGATGGAACAGCTGAAATTTCCACCCTCTTTGTCTGCAGATGGAAATGCCTTCCACAATCCTAAAGGAAGTTAGGAAAAATCCAAATTGTGTGTCGGTATGCTAGTGCCCTCAATTTTCAGTCCATTTTCTGAGCTTCAGAGAGCCAGCATGGCAGTGTGGTTAGAATACTAGACAGAGTTTTTTGAAGACAGTATCTTTATTGGAAAGCTGGAAGTATTCGTCAGTGGATAAGAGGTACTCTGTACACAGAGCCTTTGCTTTTTCTCAAACCTCCTGTCCGTTGACTTTTGTTTTTGTTGCACGAATCCCCTGGAGAGGGCAGGGGATCCCCTGGGTTGGAGGTCCTCCCCCTGATTCAGGGTCATCAGAAAGTGGAGGGGGGGGAGGGAAATGTCTGCTGGGCACTCCATTATTCCCTATGGAGACCAATTCCCATAGAGTATATAGGAGAATTGATCTGCAGGTATATGGGGCTCTGGGGGGACTGCTTTTCAAGATAGAGGCACCAAATTAGCAGCATAGCATCCAGTGCCCCTCTTCAAAACACCCTCTAAGTTTCAAAAGGATTGGACCAGGGGGTCCAATTTTATGAGCCCCAAAAGCAGGTGCCCCTATCCTTCATTATTTCCAGTGGAGGGAAGGCATTTAAAAGGTGTACAGTCCCTTTGAATGCGATGGCCAGAATGCCCTTTGGAGTTAAATTATGCTTGTCACAACCTTGCTCCTGGCTCCACCCCAATGTCTCCTGGCTCCACCTCCGAAGTCCCCAGATATTTCTTAACTTGGACTTGGCAAGTCCCAATATTCAGATAAATACAGTTTTTGGAATGAAACCCACCAGTTACTGTACCTAGCTTGGATGCTTTTAAATGGAGATTAGACACATTCATGGAAGAGATGTTTCTCAATGGCTGTAAGCCACGATGGCTTACTGGAACATCCATGTTCAGAGGCAGCGTGCCTTGGAATAATTGTTTCCAAGCAGGCAACAACAAGGGAAAGGTTGAAGGCCCATGTTGTGCTTGGAGGCTTTCCACGAACATCTGACTGGACTCTAGAAAGTGAACTCTGAACTAGAGGGACCACTGGTTTCATCCAGTTGAATTCTTTTTTATGCTGTTGTGTAAACCTGCGGTTGTTAGTGTAAGGAATGTGTCTCACAATACAAGAACTCGTGGACACTCAATGAAATTGCTGAGCAATTGGGTTAGAACAGTTAAAAGGAAGTACTTCTTCACCCAAAGGGTGATTAACACGTGAAATTCACTGCTACAGAAGGTGGCGGCAGCTACAGGTATAGCCAGCTTCAAGAGGGGATTGGATAAACAGATGGAGTAGAGGTCCATCAGTGGCTATTATCCAGAACTTATTGTTGGAACTCTCTTTCTGGGGCAAATGATGCTCTGTATTCTTGGTGCTTGGGAGGGGCAACAGTGTGAGGACTTCTAGTGTCCTGGCCCCACTGATCGACCTCCTGATGGCACTTGGTTTTTTTGGCGACTGTGTGCCACAGAGTGTTGGACTGGATGGGCCATTGGCCTGATCCAACATGGCTTCTCTTATGATTCTTATGATTCCCAGTTCATCTTCAGCATTTTCTGGAATGTGTTTACAGCACCCATCATTTTACTAGGGAGGCAGGCAATGATCCCTCTAAGCTGTGGAGTCTTGTGAGCAAAAAATCTGTTTCATGAGCTACTGGCATTAAAGTTGTGAGTGAGCAATCTGGCTACCACATAAATTAGTTTGCTCTAGGGCCATCCTTCCTGAGCTAAGACAAAAATGTGTGAGCCAGAGGCTAAAAAAACTGTGGGCTGGCTCACACTAACTCATCTTAGAGAAAACACTGGAGGCAGGATACTTTCTTCTACCATATCTGTAAATCCCCAGTTTTCATTATTTCTCTCCAACATTCATCATTCCATCGATGAAGCTTCCCTTCCTAAGACTTCTCATACCCTCTATATTCATTCTGCTGTCAGCTAACATTGCACTGGTACATGATTTAACAACAGCCATAGCAGGCATTTTTAGATGGAGACTAGATGGGGAGGTGTGAAAAATCAGCTTCACCTTTCATGGATCTTCTTGCATTTTTCAGCATATCCATCTCATTTTTAATGAGAGCTTAAAATGCAGTTAGAGATGCGGGGGAAGGCTTTCTTAGTCTAGGCAAGGCAGATAGCAAACCTGTGTCTGGAGGATGTAAAAACGTCACTTGAGCTAGAAGGATTTGTTATATCTGATTATTGTAATGGCATTACCTTTGCAGCTACTAGACTCCCCAAATAGCGAACAACTATGTGTCGTGACAGTCCTGTGGTTTGGAAGACCAGAGATGAGAAGAGGTGAATTGCCATCGCCTTCCTCTGCATAGGAACTCCAGTCATAAAACCATGATAACATAAGAGAAGCCATGTTGGATCGGGCCAGTGGCTCATTCAGTCCAACACTCTGTGTCACACAGTGCCCCAAAACCAGGTGCTATCAGGAGGTCCACTAGCAGGACAAGACTCCAGAAGCCATCTCACTGTTGCCCCCCAAGTACCAAGAATACAGAGCATCACTGCCACAGATAGAGTGTTCCATCTATACCTTGTGACTAAGAGCCTCTCATGGACCTCTGCTCTTAAAAACATAAAAGAAACCATGTTGGATTGGGCCATCCAATCCAACACTCTGTGTCATACAGTGGTCAAAACCCAGGCACCATCAGGAGGTCCACCATCGGGGCAAGACTCCAGAAGCCCTCCCTTGCCGCCTCCCCAAAAGCACCATATATAAAGAGCATCACTGGCAAAGACAAAATGTTCCATCTATATATTATGGCTAATAGCCACCCGATGGACCTCCAGTCCTCTCTTGAAGCTGTTGATGCTTGTAGCCATCACCATTTCCTGTAGCAGTGGATTCCACATGTCAATTACTCTTTGAGTGAAAAAGTATTTCCATTTATGTATTCTAAACCTACTGCTCAACAATTTCATTGAGTGTCCAAGAGGTCTGGTATTGTGAGAAAGGGGGGAAAATACTTCCTTCTCTATCCCCCGTATAATTTTGTAAGCCTCTATCACGGGGTGGCCAACAGTAGCTCTCCAGATGTTTTTTTTGCCTACAACTCTCATCAGCCCCAGCCAGCATGGCCAATGGCTGGGGCTGATGGGAGTTGTAGGCAAAAACATCTGGAGAACTACCGTTGGCCACCCCTGCTCTATCATGTCACCCCTCATCATCATTTCTCCAAGCTGAAGAGCCCTAACCTATTTGACCTTTCTTCATAGGGAAGGCGTTCCATTTCCCTAATCATTTTAGTTGCCCTTTTCTGCACTTTTCCCAAAGCTTCAATATCTTTTTTGAGATGCAGTGACTGGATCCGTACAAAGTATTCCAAATGAGGCTGCACCATTGATTTATTCAGGGGCATTATGATACTGGCTGATTTGTTTTCAGTTCCCTTCCTAATAATCCCCAGCATAACATTTGCTCTTTAAAACTGCCATCATGCACTGGTTTGAAATTTTCAGGGGGTTATCTACCAGGACTCCAAGATCTCTCCCCTGGTCAGTTTCTCCTAGTTCAGACCCTTGCTTAGCTTCCAAGATCTGGTAAGATTGAACTAGCTTGGGCCATTCAGGTCAGGCTCCTATAGCCAGGATAAAAAAAAGAAACAGACTTCTGCATTAGGTGGGGGTCCCCCGCTGCCAGACCCAACCACCCCACCACCGATCAGCTGGAGATCCAGCCAACATGGGAGGGATGGTAGCTCAGTGGCAGAGCATCTGCTTGGTAAGCAGAAGGTCCCAGATTCAATCCCTGGCATCTCCAACTAAAAAAGGTCCAGGCAAGTAGGCATGTAAAACCTCAGCTTGAGACCCTGGAGAGCCGCTGCCAGTCTGAGTAGACAATATTGACTTTGATGGACCCAGGGTCTGATTCAGTATAAGGCAGCTTCATATGTTCATGCAGCAGCCTGTCTACATCATTGCCCACATGACCTACAAGTGATCTTATCAGGTGGGGGACATCAGAGTGACACTCTGGTATTTAGTTACAAAACCAGTTTGGTGTAGTGGTTAAGTGTGCAGACTCTTATCTGAGAGAACCAGGTTAGATTCCCCATTCTTCCACATACACCTGCTGATGTGACCTTGGGTCAGCCACAAGTTCTCTCAAGGCTGTTCTGCTCAAGAGCAGTTCTGGGAGAGCTCTCTCAGCCTCACCTGCCTCACAGAGTATCTGTTGTGGGGAAAGGAGTTTTGTAAGTTGCTCTGAGACTCCTTTGGCTAGTGATGGGTGGGGTATCAATCCAGACTGATTTCACACTAGAGCTTGTTCCAAGGGGAGAGCCCTTTTGCCTGCAGAGCCGTGAGTTGGCGCACCCCTTTCCTCTGTGGCAGCTTGTGCAAAAACGAACAGAAGCACAGGCCTAGTGTGAAATCAGTCCCAATCTCTTCTCTCTTCTTCTTTATGTTAGAGGACAAATTTACTATGGAGTTTTTGCCTAAATACTAGAGAATCACCCCAATTTCCTTGATGCGATGTGACCACTTCTGGGTCACATGGGCAGAGACATAGGTATGTCGCTGCACGTCAACTGGGCCTCCCTCTTACTCCCAATAAGTGTCTCCCCCCCCCCACTCAATCCCCCACTGGTTGCCAGGAGAAACCTGCATGCTAAAAAGGCAAATGCAATTTTGGGCTGTATCAACAGAAGTCTAGTGTCCAGATCACGTGATGTGGTGGTATCTCTTTATTCTGCTCTGGTAAGATCTCATCTGGGGCACTGTGTTCAGTTTTGGGCACCACATTTTAAGAAGGATAAAGACAAGCTGGAACGGGTCCAGAGGAGGGCGACGAAGATGGTGAGGGGTCTGGAGATCAAGTCCTATGAGGAAAGGTTGAAGGAGCTGGGGATGTTTAGCCTGGAGAGGAGGCGGCTGAGAGGTGGTATGATCACCATCTTCAAGTACTTGAAGGGCTGTCATATAGAGGATGGTGTGGAATTGTTTTCTGTGGCCCCAGAAGTTAGGACCAGAACCAACGGGTTGAAATTAAATCAAAAGAGTTTCCGGCTCAACGTTTGGAAGAACTTCCTGACCATTAGAGTGGTTCCTCAGTGAAGCAGGCTTCCTCAGGAGGTGGCAGGCTCTCCTTCCTTGGAGGTTTTTAAACAGAGGCTAGATGGCCATCTGACAGCGATGAAGATCCTGTGAATTTAGGGAGAGGTGTTTGTGAGTTTCCTGAATTGTGCAGGGGGTTGGACTAGATGACCCTGGAGGTCCCTTCCAACTCTACGATTCTATGATTCTGTGCATACAAGAGAGGAAATTCCATTCAGAACTTTAAAAAAAGAGAGAGATAACAATGACTTATTTTTTGCTTGTCTGTATCATTTGTTGTTTTAGACATGCTGTTTTCCACCATAGCAGTCTGATGCTTTAAGAGGCAGCATCTCCATATTAACATTAACAAAGAGAATAAAGCGCCAGAACGCTTGTTGGAGGGGAGATGGAAAAGCCACTTTATTAAATGAACTGCGAGTCACTCTAAAAACGTGCATATTAAAATACAAAAACAATATATAGGAGAGTAATAAAGCCAGTGATCCCTAACTGGGACCATTCAGTCCCCCAGGGAGCGATTTACAAATCATTGCAACTCGTTCCCCTCACTGGCAATGCCATCTGACAGTCAGCTGGGTGATTTGTTTTATGGTGGTCACCCCGCATTACGGATAGAATCCTAGATCCTGAATTTCCTCCCTAACCAATTGCACACAGCAGTGAAGAAACCTAACAACAGGGAGGTGATTCTTAGCCAAGAGGCACAAGAATATCTCTGAATATATGCCCAAAACGTGTGTATTATATGCAGGATTTTTTTGTAGAAAAAGCGCAGCAGACACTCATTTGCATATTAGGCCACACCCCCTGACATCACCATTGCGCCACACAAGGCTTTTTGTAGAAAAAGCCCAGCAGGAACTCATTTGCATATTAGGCTACACCCCCTGACATCACCATTGCTCCACACAAGGCTTTTTGTAGAAAAGGCCCAGCAGGAACTCATTTGCATATTAGGCCACACACCCCTGACATCACCATTGTTTCACACAAGGCTTTTTGTAGAAAAAGCCCAGCAGGAACTCATTTGCATATTAGGCTACACCCCCTGACATCACCATTGTTCCACACAAGGTTTTTGTAGAAAAAGCCCAGCAGGAACTCATTTGCATATTAGGACACACCCCCTGACATCACCATTGCATCACATAAGGCTCTTTGTTAAAAAAGCCCAGCAGGAACTCATTTGCATATTAGGCCACACCCCCAAACAGCATAATTGTTCAACACAGCTTTTTTGTGAGAAAAGCCTTGCAGAAACTCATTTGCATATTAGGGCACACCCCCAGACACCACCATTGTCCCACACAGGGCTTTTTGTAGAGAAAACTCAGCAGGAACCTATTTGCATATTAGGCCACACCCACTGGTGCCAAGCTGGCTGGAACTGCGTTCCTGTGTCTTCCTGCTCAGTAAAAGCCCTGATTATATGCATACATGATCAAGATAATTCATGCCATAGAAATCCCTGTTACAATGATGGGTATAACAGTTGGATGATGAAGAGAGCTGAAAGCAGGCCTCATTTTGGGCAGGAGCTCATAGGAGCGGAGCTCTGGAACCGCTGAATTTTATTGTGCTCTTGTTTGTTTACACCCCCCCCCCCCCAAAAAAAAATACTTGCTTCTGGGCTCCACTGTTCAAACTCCCAGTGAGAATTTTGCTGAACTCGAAGATTTGACAAACTTTCTAATATGTTCCCCCCCACACAAAAATTTGGGAAAATAGCCAAAACATATAAAGCAGACATGGAAATCTTCCTCATGCCCCTGTGGCCACATAGGAGAAAGTCGTTTAAAAATTATGATGGGAGTAAGGTTTTATTATGATAATTATAATTCAAGAAGCGTTTTAAGGTAGATGCTGAGCTGATATTATTTAGTACGCCTTCTAGTGATGTCAGAGGTGTCTCCCAAATCTCCATCAGTTTCCCAACCTGATCTGGCAACCATACCCCCCCTCTGGTGGTCAGGGAGGGCATGACAACCCTATATTATGGCCATCAGGGCTCTTTTTGTAGGAGGAACTCCTATGCATATTAGACCATACACCCCTGATGTAGCCAATTCTCCAAGAGCTTACAGGGCTCTTCTTATAGGGTCTACTGTAAGCTCCAGGAGATTTGGCCACATTGGAGGCCTAATATGCAAAGGAGTTCCTGCTACACAAAAAGCCCTGATGGTAGGGTTGCCAAGTTCCTCTGCCTCTGTGGTGAGGGACTTGTTCCTCATGCATGCTTTGCAGGCGTGGTGCAATGACATCACCATACTGGGGGCTTTGCACTAGGGACGCTCTAGGACTCACAATAAAATTCTATGGTGCCATAGAGTTTTATCACAGTTCCTAGAGCATCACACTGGAAACTATAGAGTTTTTAGCGCGAGTCCTAGAGCATTCCTGGCGTGATGCCCCCGGCATGACGTCACTTCTGGGCAATGTCTTCGTGCCAGGGACAGCAAACACTGATGGGGCTCTTTGGGGGCAGGAATCCCCCCAGTGGCCTGCTTTTTGCCATCAACTTGGGGATCTCCTGGGGGATCCCATAAGAACATAAGAGAAGCCATGTTGAATCAGGCCAGTGGCCCATCCAGTCCAACACTCTGTGTCACATAAGAACATAAGAGAAGCCATGTTGGATAAGGCCAATGGCCCATCCAGTCCAACACTCTGTGTCACATAAGAACATAAGAGAAGCCATGTTGAATCAGGCCAATGGCCCATCCAGTCCAACACTCTGTGTCACATAAGAACATAAAAGAAGCCATGTTGGATAAGGCCAATGGCCCATCCAGTCCAACACTCTGTGTCACATAAGAACATAAGAGAAGCCATGTTGAATCAGGCCAGTGGCCCATCCAGTCCAACACTCTGTGTCACATAAGAACATAAGAGAAGCCATGTTGGATAAGGCCAATGGCCCATCCAGTCCAACACTCTGTGTCACATAAGAACATAAGAGAAGCCATGTTGAATCAGGCCAATGGCCCATCCAGTCCAACACTCTGTGTCACATAAGAACATAAAAGAAGCCATGTTGGATAAGGCCAATGGCCCATCCAGTCCAACACTCTGTGTCACATAAGAACATAAGAGAAGCCATGTTGAATCAGGCCAGTGGCCCATCCAGTCCAACACTCTGTGTCACATAAGAACATAAGAGAAGCCATGTTGGATAAGGCCAATGGCCCATCCAGTCCAACACTCTGTGTCACATAAGAACATAAGAGAAGCCATGTTGAATCAGGCCAATGGCCCATCCAGTCCAACACTCTGTGTCACATAAGAACATAAGAGAAGCCATGTTGGATAAGGCCAATGGCCCATCCAGTCCAACACTCTGTGTCACATAAGAACATAAGAGAAGCCATGTTGAATCAGGCCAATGGCCCATCCAGTCCAACACTCTGTGTCACATAAGAACATAAAAGAAGCCATGTTGGATAAGGCCAATGGCCCATCCAGTCCAACACTCTGTGTCACATAAGAACATAAGAGAAGCCATGTTGAATCAGGCCAGTGGCCCATCCAGTCCAACACTCTGTGTCACATAAGAACATAAGAGAAGCCATGTTGGATAAGGCCAATGGCCCATCCAGTCCAACACTCTGTGTCACATAAGAACATAAGAGAAGCCATGTTGAATCAGGCCAGTGGCCCATCCAGTCCAACACTCTGTGTCACATAAGAACATAAGAGAAGCCATGTTGAATCAGGCCAATGGCCCATCCAGAGTGGCCAAATGAAAAAAAAACCCAAGTGCCATTTGGAGGTCCACCGGTGAGGCTAGGACACTAAAAAGCCCTCCCAAGCACCAAGAATACAGAGCATCAGTGCCCCAGACAGAGAGGCCCAACAATAAGCTGTGGCTAATAGCCACTGATGGACCTCTGCTTATCCAAACCTCTCTTGAAGTTGTCTATGCTTGCAGCCGCCACTACCTCCTGTGGCAGTGAATTCCATGTGTTAATCCCGCTTTGGGTGAAGAAGTACTTCCGTTTATCTTTTCTAACCGAACCGCTCAGCAATTTCATTGAATTTCCACGAGTTCTCATATTGTGAGAATGGGAGAAAAGAACTTCTTTCTCTACCTTCTCTATCCCATGCCCCAACGGGAGCTTGGCAGCCCTTCCTGATGGCCATATTTTATACAATTTGGATGCTCTGCTGTGTGCCTGCTTTTTTTTTTTAAAGAAATCCATATCATATCATTCTTGAAAGAGGAAATGGAGACCTACTGAAGCTTCTGATCATTCATTTCAACAGTGGAAGGAGAGAAAAAAACTCCACTCCTTTTCTTTCTTTGTCTCGTTCCCTCCCCCTGGTTCCTATGTAATGCTTCACAAACTGGGTGTGGAACAAGTTTCATCGATCTTCTTGATACTCTTGAGAAATGTGGGGGGGACGGGGAGGGAGAGCAAAGCAGCATTGATTTGGAAATGGGAGTAATGGGATGGGGGGTGTTGTTTGCTCGAAACAGATAAAAATGAGCGACCTTTCAGGCCCGGGCTATCTGTTTAAATCAAACCATAATAAATGAGGCTGCCTTTTCAGACACGCGGAAATCAATAGGGCAGAGAGCATTCGGGGAACCTCATATCATGGAAACTAACAGGGTCGGACTTCATCATGCAAGTGAGGGCTGCGCAGGCCGACGGAGCTCATGGAGGCAGGCATGCCGGCTTCCAGGTGGGACTTGGAGATCCTCCAGAACTACAGCTCCTCTCCAGACTACAGAGGACAGTCCCCCTGTTCACCTGGAGAACATGGATGCTGTGGAGAATGGACTCTGTGGCATCGTACCCCACTGAGGTCTCTTTCCTTCCCAGGCTCCATCCCCAAATCTCTAGGAGTTTTCCTAATTGTTTCTGGCAACCCTACCCTCTATCCTCCGCTGGTGGCCAAGGGAGAACCTGGCAGCCCTGGAGTAGAGGTCCATCAGTGGCTATGATCAGGCCTTTTTTTTTTGAAACAGGAACTCCTTTGCATATTAGGCCACACACCCCTGATGTAGCCAATCCTCCTGGAGCTTACAGTAGGGCCTGCACTAAGAGCCCTGTAAGCTCTTGGAGGATTGGCTACATCGGGGAAGGGGGGTTGTGGCAGGGTTGCAAGTCCAATTCAAGAAATATCTGGGGACTTTGGGGGTGGAGCCAGGAAACATTGGGGCGGAGCCAGGAATAAGGGTGTGACAAGCATAATTGAACTCCAAGAGAGTTCTGGCCATCACATTTAAAGGGACAGCACATCTTTTTAAATGTCTTCCTTCCATAGGAAATAATGAAGGATAGGGGCACCTTCTTTTGGGGTTCTGGCCATCACATTTAAAGGGACAGCAAACCTTTTCAATTCCTTCCTTCCATAGGAAATAATGAGGGATAGGGGCACCTTCTTTTGGGGCTCATAGAATTGGACCCCCTGGTCCAATCGTTTTGAAACTTGGGGGATACTTTGGAGAGAGGCACTAGATACTATGCTGAAAATTTGGTGCCTCTACCTCAAAAAAACTGCTCCCCCAGAGCCCCCAAAACCTCCAGATCAATTCCCCATTATACCCTATGAGAATCGATCTCCACGTAGGGAATAATGAAGTGTTCAGCAGACGTTTCCCCCTCCTTCCCCCCCCCTCGTTTCTGGCAAATCTGATGCAGGGGATTGACCTCTCTACCCACGAGTTGCTGCCAGCTTCTTCACAGCAACACAGACACACCATCCCAAGAGGAAGCCTTTCAATCGGAGACTGAAGCCTCCAAAGGCACATGGTCCTCTGGGGGTGGGGCTTCCCCCCGCCAGCCAGCTGACTGGGAGCGGGAAGCAGCCTGGGAAAGCGGGAGAACCCCCGCTGGGACCTGGGGATTGGCAAGCCTAGTTTGTGGCCTAATATGCTACAAAAAAGCCCTCATTTTGGGGGGTGGGGTGGGGTTGTAGCAGGAACTCCTTTGCGTATTAGGCCACACACCCTTCTGATGTAGCCAATCCTCCTGGAGCTTACAGTAGGCCCTGTAAGAAAAGCCCAGTAAGCTCTTGGAGGACCAGCTACATTTTTATTTTATTCCATTTATATCCTGCCCTCCCCATGAAAGCAGGATCAGGGGTGCGTGAGCTAATATGCAAAGGAGTTCTTGCTACCAAACAAACAAACAAACAAACAAAAAGCCCTGCCTGCTTTTAACTGAAATTTTAAACCTCAGAAGCATGGTGGACAAGTGGGGGTGGTAGGCAGATTCGGTAGGCAGATTCGGTAGGTAGATTTATTCGGTTTATATCCTACCCTCCCTGCCGAAGCAGGCTCAGGGCGGCTTAAAAAGGTAGTCCCCTGTGCAAGCACCAGTTGTTTCCGACTCTGGGGTGACGTTGCTTTCACAACGTTTTCACGGCAGACTTTTTACGGGGTGGTTTGCCATTGCCTTCCCCAGTCATCTACACTTTCCCCCCCAGCAAGCTGGGGACTTGTTTTACCGACCTTGGAAGGATGGAAGGCTGAGTCAACCTGGAGCTGGCTACCTGAACTGAGCTTCCGCCAGGATCGAACTCAGGTCATGAGCAAAGGGCTCCGACTGCAGTACTGCAGCTTTACCACTCTGTGCCACGGGGCTCTTGTTCAGGGCAGCTTACACATTCATAAAAAGTCACATAAAAAACAGTAGTCATTTAAATTCTGTTAACATACCATATAAATGCATTAATATATAAAACATAAAAGTATATAAAAAAAAAGTTTCAGGTGCTATATAGATCTTAAATGATAGTGCCTTTAATGATGGCGGATAGCTGCTTATTCATGCTGTTTAATCATTACCCTAATTGGTTACCCAGTAGCACTTCTCCCTCTGTTTACCCACATTGGCAAAATATATAGCTTTTAGTTTGACCCACTTAGCACTATTATGCAAAGACACCAGGGATGTCACTTAATGGTAGAAATAGCCTATGGCAGAATACTGGCAATTTCAGTTTCATAAAGAACAGTGATTGCAGCAAGCGGTTCAGAAAGAGGTTGACAATTGGGCCTATGCTTCCCGACGTGTGCGAGGAAATGGCATAATCGCAGGGAACAAACTCAGGCGGATTTGTTTGGATGCCTCCGAATAGCTCATCAAACGATCATTCATGACTGCTGTGCAGAATTTCCATGGGTGTTTGATCAGCCCCTATTTTTAATCATTCCCCCCCCCCCTCTTTGCTTGCTCTGTGAGAATTTTAATTGTCAATGGGGTGGGAATGCTTTCTTCCTCCTGTGTGAAATGTGTGACTTGAGGTTCTGTTCATTTGAATGATACAGTCCCTGTGAATAGTGGTTCCCAGTCTTTTCAGTATGGTTAAGAACATAAGAGAAGCCCTGTTGGATCAGGCCAATGGCCCATCCAGTCCAACACTCTGTGTCACATAAGAACATAAGAGAAGCCATGTTGGATCAGGCTAATGGCCCATCCAGTCCAATACTCTGTGTCACATAAGAGAAGCCATGTTGGATCAGGCCAATGGCCCATCCAGTCCAACACTCTGTGTCACATAAGAACATAAGAGAAGCCATGTTGGATCAGGCCAATGGCCCATCCAGTCCAACACTCTGTGTCACATAAGAACATAAGAGAAGCCATGTTGGATCAGGCCAATGGCCCATCCAGTCCAACACTCTGTGTCACATAAGAACATAAGAGAAGCCATGTTGGATCAGGCCAATGGACCATCCAGTCCAACACTGTGTCACACAGTGCAAAAAAACAACAACCAGGCGCCATCAGGAGGTCCATCAGTGGGGCCAGGACACTAGAAGCCGTCCCACTGTTTCACCCCCAATCACCAAGAATGCAGAGCATCACTGCCTCAGACAGTTCCATCAATACACTACTCACACATCTAATTTTACTTGGTATGATGATCCACCCAGGGTTGGCCCAAAGGTTTTTGGTGCCCTAGGCATACTATGACCTTGGCACCCCTCTAGTTCAGCACTCCATCTTCTACAGTGGGTAACCAGATGTTTTTGAGAAATTGGCAAACATCTCACAAAGGGCACAGCCTCCCTCTCTATGAATACCAAGCAAGTGGCAGTCCAACATGCACAGCCTTTGCCTATGGAGGTTAGAGTTAGGGCTGCCAAGTTTCTGCCGGTGACGGGGGATCCCCTGGTTTGGCAGGCCCCAACCCACTGGCAGGGAGGAGGCTGCCAGGGGATTTCTGCTCCCCTAAAGTGTCCCGTCACCATACAGCATGTATGGCACCCGGAAATGATGTATTGAGCTGGGCATGTCACATGGGGATGCTCTAGGGATTTGTGGGAAAATCTATGATTTCGCACGGGGATACTCTTGCAATTTGGGAGGAAACTCTATAGTACCATAGAGTTTTCTCCCAGATTGCTAGAACGTCCCCACATGAAACCATAGAGTTTTCTGCAAATTCCTAGCACATCCCCATGTGATGTGCCCGGTACGATACATCACTTCCAGGTGATGTCATCATGTTGCATGTGAAAAAAAGTTCCCTGCCGGCAGTTCCAGCCTTTGGCCACCCTCTCCTTCTCCATTGCTCCCTCAAATCTTCCCCGCTCCTGCAGATTCTAAGGACCTCATTCTAGTGCAGAGGTGTTGAACGCATTTGTTATGAGGTCCGGATCTGACTTGAATGAGTCATTGTTGGGCTAGGCTGAGCCGTGTTGGGCCAGGCCATGTGTGCACCTGTTTAAGATTAGGTAGCAGAGAGATAAACTTTTTAAAAGACACAGACAAACTGACTAAATATATATATCTTTAAAACTTAAAAGAAAACATTAGCACTTGTTGGTTTTAAAAGTGCTTTCTTTATATTTCTCCCATGAGATCCAGGGAACTGGGCGAAGGAAGCTCTGGCTCTTCCCCTCTCTCCCCAGGGGACCAGAAGGGGGAAGAAGCTCTAGCAATGGAGAAAATCAAGGCTTTGCTCTGTAGCTCCTGTGCGATTGAGCAAGCCTTGCAAAGCAAGCTGAGATGCAGAAGGAAGCAAGAAAGGGAGAATGAAGCAGACAAGAGCCAGTTGCTCAGGGGGCCTGATAGGAGCCCTCTGGCGACCTGATTCAGCCCCCAGGATGCATGTTTGACACCCCTGCTGTAGTGACCACAAGTACACATTTTATTTGATCAACATCTGCATGAAGTGAAGAAAAAAAACCAGCTAATGTATGACATGGAAGTCAATGTTTCCAGGGTCAGAGCTTGTTTTCCAAAATTCAAAAGAGAGCAGTGGAAAGGGCAGGGGTGGCCATTATGGAAGGCTGGCCCAGGGCTCACTTTCAGAGGCTTCTCATCCCACTTCTGTCCTTACGCACATGTTGGGGGACACTGCCTACAAAGACCGTTTCAGGTGGGTAGCCACGTTGGTGTC
The DNA here is from genome assembly GCF_032191835.1 of Heteronotia binoei. Taxonomy (NCBI): domain Eukaryota; kingdom Metazoa; phylum Chordata; class Lepidosauria; order Squamata; family Gekkonidae; genus Heteronotia; species Heteronotia binoei. Next base: position 165,515,449 of record NC_083226.1, on the reverse strand, counting down.
CAGTAGAACAGCTAGATTTGAGTCCAGTTGCACCTCAGAGACCAACAAGGTTGATTCTTGAAAGCTCACATGCCAAAAATCGTGTTGTTCTCTAAGGAGCTACTAGACCCAGATATAGCAGTCCCTAAGAATTTAATCTTAATTTGGTTGAATCAAACAAAAATACATGAGGACATCTCTCCCACTAAAACCAATGTAGCATCAGTCTGATACAAGAATAAGCTCTCCCCTCCCACTTCCTCCCCAAGGGAGGAGCTTCAGTCAATGAACATATGAAGCTGCCTTCTACTGAATCAGACCCTTGGTCCATCAAAGTCAGTATTGTTTACTCAGACTGGCAGCGGCTCTCCAGGGTCTCAAGCTGAGGTTTTTCACACCTATTTGCCTGGACCCTTTTAGTTGGAGATGCTGGAGATTGAACCTGGGACCTTCTGCTTACCAAGCAGATGCTCTACCACTGAGCCACCATCCCTCCCCAGTAGCAGCCATTTCCCCTCACAGAATTGCTTTGCTTAATTTTGGGTATTTATGAAAGTAAACAAATCATGAGTTGGGGATTTCCAAAATTTATGGTCTGAAAAGTTGGGGTATTTTTCAGGTATTTTGGCTGGTTTTGGTGGCTGGTAGACATGGTCTAACGTTTCCATAAATGATCTAGCTCAGGGGTGTCAAACATGCAGCCCAGGGGCCAAATCATACTTCCAGAGGGCACCTATCAGGCCCCCAAGCAACTGGCTATTGTTCGCGTCTTTCTCCCTCTCTCTTGCTTCTTCTGCATAACAGCTGCTCTGCGGGGTTTGCTCAATTGCACAGGAGCTACAGAGCAAAGTCATCAGCAACACATGATTAACACATGGAATTCACTGCCACAGGAGGTGGCGGCGGCTACAAGCATGGACAGCTTCAAGAGGGGATTGGATAGGCATATGGAGCAGGGGTCCATCAGTGGCTATTAGCCACAGGTTATTGATGGAACTCTCTGTCTGGGGCAGTGATGCTCTATATTCTTGGTGCTGGGAGGGCACAGTGGGAGGACTTCTAGTGTCCTGGCCCCACTGATGGACCTCCTAATGGCACCTGGTTTTTTATGTCCACTGTGTGACACAGAGCGTTGGACTGGATGGGCCATTGGCCTGATCCAACATGGCTTCTCTTATGTTCTTATGTTCTCCACCCCCCAAATATTCAGGTATTTCCCAACTTGGAGCTGGCAACCCTAATTGACAGACTGGTAAAAAGGGAACCTCCACATTCAGAGGCAGTCAGCCTCTGAATCTCAGTGCCAGGAGGCAACATCAGGGGAAGGCCTTGGCCTCTGTGCCTTACTGTTGGCCCTCCAGATGAACTGGTTGTCCACTGTGTGAGTCACGATGCAGGGCTAGATGGACTACTGGCCTGATCCAGCAGGGCTCTTCTTATGTTTTTATGGAGGTCTTGGCCTCTCTGCCCTCTTATTGGACCTCCAGAGGAACTGGATGGCCACTGTGTGAGACAGCATGCTGGACTAGATGGACCACTGGTTTGATCCAGCAGAGCTCTTCTCATGCTCTTATGTACAGTCTCAACTTCCATCCAAATCAGAAGCAAAAATACTTACTTTATCATCAATGGCTGCTTATTTTCAGCAGATGTGTAGACATTCCCATTTACATTCACTTGGACTACTAAGCCTACTTAGCAATTTTAGCAAAAAAAGAAAAGAAAAAAAGTGAACTATCCCATAAATAAATAAGGACACTCAACAAACCAGCCTAGAGAAATCTCTGGGCCAGAGCTAAGGGGGGCTTTAGGAAGAAATATGTATTCCTTCATACTCAATAAGATGGCCATGTTTGTGTTAGGATGGCAAAGGAAGATTGATTACATCATTAAGTCTTCATTTCCTTGGCTTTATGTGTTTGTGAGGCCCCCCTTCTTTTAAATAGTGTAGTATACAAGTGAATTGTTGTCACTTAGCAACCCTATCAGTAATACACACTCACATGCGTACAGGCAAAGGGTGTTGGGGAAAATAAGGGTAATTTTGGAAGTAAGCGTAGGCAGCCATTTTGCTGTTACTTCTCAAAATATGTTTATATGTTTCAGGGATGAGGAAGGTTTTATGTTCATGTTATTCGCAGAAATTACCACATTCTCAAACAGGGAGGTCAGGAGGTAAAGCCCTTTACACAATAAGTTCCCTCAGTGAAGGGCATATAGCCACCCAGAGCCCGTTAGGGGAGGGCAGGATATAAATGCAATAAAATAAAATAAATAAAAATCGTTTCAATTAAATTAACTCTCCTCCAATGAGAGGGAAAGTGCCATGGTACAGAGAGCCAGTTTGGTGTAGTGGTTAAGTGTGCGGACTCTTATCTGGGAGAACCAGGTTTGATTCCCCACTCCTCCACTTGCACCTGCTGGCATGGCCTTGGGTCAGCCATAGCTCTGACAGAGGTTGTCCTTGAAAGGGACAAGAGTCCTCTCAGCCCCATCCACCTCACAGGGTGTCTGTTGTGGGGGAGGGAGATAAAGGAGATTGTGAGCTGCTCTGAGACTCTTGAGTGGAGGGTGAAATATAAATCCAATGTCTTCTTCTTCTTGATCTCTTGAGATCTTGGGTAGTAACCAGGGTCAGTACTTGGATGCGAGACCATCAAGGAAGAATCTGCAGAGGAAGGCAGTGGCAAATGGCTTTTGCTTTTTTCTTACCTGCAGAGGAAGGCAATAGTAATCCACCTCAGCTTCTCATTTGCCTTGAAAGCCCTTTGCTGGGATGGCTAGAAGTTGGTTGTGACTTCATAGCAGTTATGTACATATGTAAAGTAAATGTAAAGGTAGTCCCCTGTGCAAGCACCAGTCGATTTCGACTCTAGGGTGACATTGCTTTCACAGCGTCTACAAGGCAGACTTTTTATGGGATGGTTTGCCATTGCCTTTCCCAATCATCGATACTTTCCCCTCAGCAAGCTGGGTACTCATTTTACCAACCTCGGAATGATGGAAGGCTGAGTCAACCTGAGCCAGCTACCTGAACCAGCTTTCGCTGGGATCGAACTCAGGTCGTGAGCAGAGGGCTCCGACTGCAGTACTGCAGATGGACCCCAATATATTGAAGGTTCCTGGATCCAACAACCTGTTGTGAGTTCAGGACTTCTGAAACAGTGTGTAGCTACAGTGGTTTCTTATTCCTTACACCAGAACAGGATGCGTGGATTTACATGTATGGTCTATGTAGGCTTGACCAGGGGTTTTTTTTTGTACCCATGTTGAAATTTCTCCACCCTGTTCACTTCCAGCAAGTTTACTCTCACTCCTACCATCTCTGTCCGTTCAAACTGAAATCCTTCGTACCTGACTTCCACCCGCCCCTTTGGCATAATCTCTGAGCCTGCATAATTCCCTTGATCTTCTTTTGTCCATTCCCATCAAACCGCTCTTCCCTCCCTAATTGTCCTCCCATCTCCTCTCTCTGACATGCTTTACCCTCTATCTCAAATGGGATGCAAGCAGACAATGACTTGTTTTTCATAATGGGCTGGAAGGCAGAGAGAGGAGGAATGCGAGATTTACACAACAGTCTACAGTTGAAATGTTCGGGCATAACTCACGGTGCACAAATACAGTCCAGGGCTCATTCAATGCTGTATTTCACACCAAGAAGTCCCCCTGTTTTGGAGGAGCTTCTTTGTGCTGAGAACTTGATCTTGGCACCTGCTTTTAAGGTATATTTTATGGCTGTAAGAAACTAGCAAGGGAAAAAAACCCACCTTATTTGGTATCAGAAAACACAATTTTGGGATTTAGGCGAAGGTAATTATTGGCTCATAGCATGATTTATACTACATTCCTTGAGGTTTTTCTTTTTCTTTGAAGCCTTCTTCCCTAGTTCTAGAGGAATAAAGTGCCATATTGTGAAGGGAGGCAGAGAGAGATGTGCCTGAATAGATTGCAGGTGTTGATTATAAATATACACTGGTATTTACCCAAAAGGAAGAGTGAATCTTTTTCTAGGCATGTTGTAAAGAAAAACAGAAGGTTGTCTTACATTTACACGAGTTACAAATAAGTACGGTTTAAACCCCCCCCCCCCACACACACACAGACCTTTCATGCGTAACACTATCTAAGGAGAGGTTGTCTTGCATTTGGAGTTGTCTTCATTTCAGGTAAAATAAGGTAAGAGCTTGTATCAATGGCTCTGAGAGCCAATTTGGCGTAGTGGTTAAGTGCGCAGACTCTTATCTGGGAGAACTGGGTCTGATTCCCCAATCCTCCACTTGAAACTCCTGGAATGGCCTTGGGTCAGCCATAGCTCTTGCATAGCTGTCCTTGAAAGGGCCGCTTCTGGGATAGCTCTCTCAGCCCCACCTACCTCACAGGGTGTCTGTTGTGGGCAGGACCGGATCTACATGTTTTTTGAGGGAGGGAATTAAAAACTGATGCTCCTTTATGGGCCCATAGAATAGAATGGATTCCATACCCAATTTGGCACCCCATCTACAGCAGCGCCTGAGGCAAGCACCCCCTCTGCTCCCCTCCTGGATCTGGGCCTGGTTGTGGGTGAGGAAGATAAAGGAGATTGTAAGCCTCTCTGAGATTCAGAGTGAAGGATGGGATATAAATCCAGTATCTTCTTCTTCTTCTGTAGAGACTGTTCTTGGAGTAAGCCCCATTGAACTTACCAGTGGGACTTAACTTGTGTAGATTTACTTTGGCTTGCCTCTTAGGAATGGGCAGCCTAATTTGGATGACCCAGGCTGGCCCAACCTTGTCAGACCTCAGAAACTAAGCAGGCTCAGCTCCAGTTAGCATTTGGATGGGAGGCCACCAAAGGAAGTTGAGGGTTAATACACAGAGGCAGGCAATGGCAAACCACTTCTGAATATCTCTTGCCTTGAAAATTCTGCGGGGTCGCCATAATTTGGCTTCGACTCAATGGCACCATCAACAACAGGGCTACCAGCTCAGGGTTGGGACATACCTGGATGTTTGGGGGTGGAGCTTGAAGAGGGTGGGGTTTGGAAAGGGGAGGAACTTAGTGTCTCTTCTGAAGCGGCCATTTTCTCCAGGGGAACTGATCTCTATCAGTGGAAATCAGTTGTAATCCCAGGTAGGTTTGCCAAGTCCCCTGTGGGCTTCATACCAGAGAGTTTTCCCTCCCAAATTGCTAGAGAGTCCGGTAAAACAATAGAGTTTTCCCAGAAATGCATAGAGCAGCAGGCGCATGAAGTAGGCTTCCCAAATCCCCTGCCTGGGCGGGGAACCCCCGATTTGGAGCCTCCTCCCCCCACTCGCCAAAAATCCGGAAAGCGGGGGGGGGGAGGGGAGGGGGAATGGCGGCCCTTCCCACCCAACCCCGATCCCAGCAGCTTCTCCTCACCCCTTCCCTTCCCACCGATCCCTGATGCTTCTCCTTGTCCCTTCCCTTCCCACCCCGGATCGCAGCAGCTTCTCCTTTCCTTTCCCTTCCCTTTTCTTCCCACCCAGCCCCATCGCAGCAGCCGTTCTTCTGTTTTCCCAGGCTGCTTCCCGCCCCCAGTCAGCTGGCTGGTGGGGGGGGGGGGAGAAGCCCCGCCCCACCCACAAAGGACCATGTGCCTTTGCACCTCCGGAGGCTTGATTGAAAGGCTTCAATTTGGGATGGTGTGTCTGTGTTGCTGTGAAGAAGCTGGCAGCAACTCGTGAGTAGAGAGGCCAATCCCCTGCATCAGTTTTGCCAGAAACGGGGAGGGGAGGGGGGAGGAGAGGAGAGGGAAACGTCCTCATTATTCCCTATGTGGAAATCAATTCTCATAGGGTATAATGGGGAATTGATACGGAGGTTTCGGGAACCTCTGGGGGAGCTGTTTTTTTGATGTAGAGGCACCAAATTTTCAATATAGTATCTAGTGCCTCTCCCCAAAGTACCCCCCAAGTTTCAAAATGATTGGACCAGGGGGTCCAATTCTATGAGCCCCAAAAGAAGGTGCCCCTATCCATTATTTCCTATGGAAGGAAGACATATAAAAAGGTGTGCTATGCCTTTAAATGTGATGGCCAGAACTCTCTTGGAGTTCAATTATGCTTGTCACACCCTTGTTCCTGGCTCCACCCCCAATGTCTCCTGGATCCACCCCCAAAGTTCCTAGATATTGCTTGAATTGGACTTGGCAACCCTAGCGCGAAGTCGCCAGCTCGATGATGTCACTTCCAGGGGTTGGGAACCTCCAGGGCAGGAGAACCCCTAATCTCTAGCAGCCCTAATCCCAGAAGATTTCTAACTAGCACTTGGAGGGCTGGCAACTCTAATCACCAAGGTCAGGGCAATTAATTTATCTTCATTGTCCAGGGACTTTACTGAATCAGATTCCTGGGCAGCAGAAGAACCCCTGTGAGGAGGAAAAACAGATCTGGAAGATTGCCCCCCCAGGCGGAATAACGAGACATACACCAGATTGGATTAAAGGGCCACTTTATTGAACTTAACGGCAAGGGCAAACATGGGGAAGCAGGTAAAGCCAGGGGTCAAGGTGACCACCTCCTATACCTGATACTGGGCGAGCCCCCTGAGCCCCGGGTATGAGCCAGCTAAACGGCTCAGACCCGGCCGGCCCGGCACCATGATCACCGCACCAGAGTTCCGCCATCCCCCCAGCCTTGCAGCCTAGGATGCGAACACTCACCGCGTGCCGGGATCCCAAGACTTCCTGGGACAACCTTGGGCCGTACAGCTTGCAGTTCCCCAGGGAAGCCATGCACCAAAACGGCGCGATGCAACGGGAGCTCACCAATCCCCAAAAACATAACCCAACACAAACCGCCAGTGACCAACCTATCACGGCTCCGCCAATCCAATTGCCAGCACCGAACATCAGCAGTGCAAGGTAGGCAAAAACACTCCCAGACAAGGCCAATGCGTCTGGGGGCGAAAAATTCCTACCCGGCCCCCTGAACGGGCGACCAGCCTCTGCCTGCACTGCTTGACGGGTGGGCGGGCGGGCCGACAACTAAATTCCAACTGCGTGCTTGGGGGCGGGAGCAGCCTTATAAGGCCGCTCCTCGCCCCCACCCTTGGAAAAACCCATTGCCTCTCATCCGCGCGGGGAGGCAATGGGCGGCCCCCACCCTCAGCGGTCCATGGACCGCCCGGTTGGGAAAGGGCCGGATTGCCCCCCCAGGCGGAATAACGAGACATACACCAGATTGGATTAAAGGGCCACTTTATTGAACTTAACGGCAAGGGCAAACATGGGGAAGCAGGTAAAGCCAGGGGTCAAGGTGACCACCTCCTATACCTGATACTGGGCGAGCCCCCTGAGCCCCGGGTATGAGCCAGCTAAACGGCTCAGACCCGGCCGGCCCGGCACCATGATCACCGCACCAGAGTTCCGCCATCCCCCCAGCCTTGCAGCCTAGGATGCGAACACTCACCGCGTGCCGGGATCCCAAGACTTCCTGGGACAACCTTGGGCCGTACAGCTTGCAGTTCCCCAGGGAAGCCATGCACCAAAACGGCGCGATGCAACGGGAGCTCACCAATCCCCAAAAACATAACCCAACACAAACCGCCACGGACAGCGCCAAGCCTCTGCTTAGGCCGCTGTACCCCACGCTACAAAACCCGAAGAAGCCCTTGCCGTAAGTCAGCCAAGAATAGCTCATTGCCCTTTGCAGACAAATGAACACCGTCATCCCGGTATAATTCCGGGATGTCGGATAAAATCGAAGGATGGGGCACATAACCCCCAAGACCTGCACAAAGGGCTTTGCGCAGGGCCCTATTGGCCTTAATCCGGGCACGTTCCAATCCAGTGGGATCCCAAGCCGTCCGCCAAACGCGGCGCGGCAGCATGGCCGACCATAAAATACAGACCCCCGGCCACCGTCTGCTTATTACAGCCAAATCCGTTAGGGCCTGAATCGAAAGGGCCCTCCCTTTGATCAGCCCCAAATCGTTCTCCCCCAAATGAACTACCAAAATTTGCGGAGGGGGGCCACTTAGCTCCCTAAACAAAAGGGGGAGAAGACCAGGCCATCTCATACCACGACGGCCCTGCCAAGTGATGACAGCTCTGTCACTCAGGCCCAGCTGCGAACCGATCGGAGTCCTCCGGGCCTGATGCGCCGCCCAAAAGACAATGCTGTGGCCGCATATAAGGATCCTTTTTCTCTGGTCACCAACCACAGCACCTAGAAGAAAAAACTATTAGACTGCAGCAAAAGAGAGAGGGGGGGGGGGTAAAAAACCACACTGCGGCAAAACATTCTAAGACCGCAAAGGCCGAATGTAGGAACGATATGCCCCAGACTTCCAGCGCCCAACTCGCCGGATGTCTTCGCCCCCATAACCTAGAGCAGCAGCAGTAGAAGCCGCCCCAATCCGAAATGAATGAGTACCAAATTTGCGCCCCCCAAGGCCCAAAAGCTGCAAAGCCCTACTAGTGATGGCCCAAAACTGGTACTTCGTCAACGGGGCCTCGTTGGCGTGGCGGAAGAGGGGGCCGTCTGATGACCCCCGCAGTTCTAAGTACCGCCTAATAGCGGCAACCGGGCATAACTCGTTTTCAGTGCACGAACCCACCGTCACAGTGCAGCCATGCTGCTTCTGATCTGTCTTTGAACGGCGGACCCGGAACGACACGCGGTCACTAAATAAACAAACGTCCCCAAACTGCAGGGCCCTGGCCGAAACATCATTACGGGAGAGTGCCACAAGCTCCGATACCCTAAAAGCCCCAAAAAAGGCCGTTAATGCGGCACTGTGAAAAAGCGCCTCCTCAAACGGAGAACCACAAACCAGGGCCCAGGAGGCATGAAGCCCCTTTAGGATGGAAGGTGAAATAGGTTGCCGACAATCAGCACGGGGTCCAGACTCACGGGACCAACCCTCTAACATCTTCTGTATACGGAAATCCTTAGTATCATCTCGATGCCCCTTGGCCTTACACATGAAAGCCAGTCCCGCGAGCTGGCCCCGAATAGATTTCACCGACAGGCCCCTATGCCGCTGATGCACGCAAAACTGTAACAACTGGTCAACAGGAATGGGCCACGCCTCAGGTAAACCAACCCCGCTTCGAAAACCCACAAATTGGCTAGCAGCCCGGTCATACGACCTTTGAGTGCTGGGCGCAATCGCCAGGTGGATTGCCCGGCTTACTTCCTCCTTCCAATCAGCCAAAGTTCTGCCGGGATGCGCTCTGGCAACAGGTCGGCCTCCGGGGCTAATTGGCGGAAACGGTCCATCTGTTGGCGAGACAGAGCGTCCGCCACCCCGTTACAAATGCCGGGAACATGCTTAGCCAGAAACAAAATATTCAATTGTAAACAACGTAAGGTGAACGCCCTGACCAGACGCATAACGGCGGGGGACTTAGAGGTCAAACTATTAACAACATGTACAACCGCCATGTTGTCGCACCAAAAGTGTACCGAACAATTGGCCAAAGCCTCTCCCCAGAGAAAAACAGCAACAACAATCGGGAAAAACTCGAGGAAGGTCAAGTTACGGCACAACTCGGAACTTAACCAATCCTGCGGCCATCGCTCAGCACACCAGTGCCCGCGGAAATAAACACCGAAACCGGTGGAACCAGCAGCGTCAGAGACTATCTGTAGCTCAGCTTCCAGCTGCATGTCAGCCCGCCAAAAGGAAATGCCATTAAAGTCCCTTAAGAAAGTTTCCCAAACAGCAAGGTCTTCCTGCATCTCCCTCGTAACTCGGGTGAAATGATGCGGTAAACGCAAGTTGGCCATTCCGTTGCAGAAGTGCCTCAAAAAGGCTCTACCCGGGGCAACCACCTTGCAGGCGAAATTCAAATGACCCACCAACTGTTGTAACTCAAGCAAAGTGACCTTGCGCTTACCCAACACCGCTCGCACACGAGCCAGCAAACTAACTCGCTTGTCCTCGGGCAGTCTAGAAAACTGGCGCACCGTGTCGAGCTCGATGCCTAAAAAGGTGAGAACCGTGGCTGGACCCTCGGTTTTTTCTGTAGCCAACGGAACTCCCAACTCCTCGGTTAAATCAACGAAGGCAGTCAACAACGAAAGGCACTGCCCAGAACCCGCGGGGCCCACAAAAAGAAAATCATCTAAATAATGAGCCGTGTCGCGTAAGCCCGTTCTAAAACGCAAAGCCCATTCTAAAAACGTACTAAAACGCTCAAACGCGGCGCAAGAAACTGAACAACCCATAGGCAGAGCCCTATCAACATAATAACTACCTTCAAAAGCAAAACCGAGAAGATCAAAGTCCTTGGGGTGAACCGGGAGAAGGCGGAAAGCAGATTTTATATCGCACTTCGCCAACTCCGCACCCCTGCCGCACCGCCGGACAATATGCACTGCACGGTCGAAGGAAGTATACTTCACCGAACAAAGCTCCGGGGGGATTGCATCGTTTACCGAACCACCCCTGGGGTAAGAAAGGTGGTGAATTAGCCTAAATTCACCGACGGCCTTCTTGGGAACAACCCCCAGGGGGGAAACCCTAAAGTTAGGCAGGGGAGGGGACTTGAACGGGCCTAACACCCGACCCTCGGAACACTCTTTCCTGATCTTCTCCCTCACAATACACTCGAAACCCTTAACCGAACGCAAATTAGCAGCAAAAAACGATGTCCTAGGACCCTGAAATGGAATTCTAAAACCAAAAGAGAATCCATCTAACAGGTAGCGCGCATCGCAGGAAAAGGGGTACGAGCACAAGAGCTGCTTAAGAACCGTCAGCCGAATGGGGCTGGGACCCTTTACCAGGGGGCTGCCCGGGCCCGCCGCCCGTCCGCTTGCCGGGCCACCGCTGCTTGGACCTAGTGCAGGCCGTGTAAGCGTGAGGGCCACCGCAGATAGGGCACTCGTGTTTGTATCTACAGCCCTTTCTGGCGCATGAGCCTTGGGAGGTGAACTCCCAGCAAAGCAGCCGTGGCTGAACCGACTGCCCCGCGACAGCGCGGGCACCAGGAAAGGCTGTAGCCGATGTCTTCTGTACCAAATGGCCACTATCAGATCGTTCCCCAGCGTTCGGTTTTGCAGGGGCCATCAGCTGCAGCCAAAGCTGCTGATTGATCTGGTTCCACTGGAGACAAGGGTTGACCGCCGCCCGCATCCGAAACTGCTCGTCGTACTGGAGCCAAGCGCCCCCAGCGAAGTCATTATATGCACGGTATATAATGTCGCAGTACTGGAACAGTGGTGCGGCTCTCCAAGGATGAGCCCTGGCGATAACCCCCGCGTAGATAAGGAAGCCGGGCAACCAGTTAGCCCAGGTTCTATCCACTTTACGGCGCTTGAGCTTCTCTTTATCCTTTTCATCAAGCTCATCTTTGGATTTTTTCTCTAGTTCCCTGTACAGTAGGCTGAATACATCGATGTATTCGCCTTTAAGAATCTTTTCCCTAGTAGCGGCGGTAAGGTGGTCGCCCAAGGGCATGGCAGGGTCCCCAAATGGGACCGCGTGAAAATCCAATGCGCTGTAAGGAACTGGTGGATGGGGTGGGAACCCCCAAAAACCAGCCTGCTGCCCAGCCCACGACAAAGGCGTGGAAGAGGACTGCTGCCATCCCCAGGGCAATACACCCACCGCCGGCCCCTGACTAGGGGTCCCCAAGCCAGCGCCAAAACCACTGGTACAGTGGGCTACACCCCATGGCGCCCAGGAAACTCCAGGAACCGGCGTCGAGGACGAAGCGCTGGCCTGAGCAAGGGAGCTTTGTGTCGTCTGCTGCCCCAAAGAAGGTGATGGGCACGAATAATTAGAACCAGGAACTTGAGGCCCAACCCCAGTGTTGGGTCCCACTGCTAGACTGGGCCCCCACGGGCCCCATGGCCAAGCCACGCCCTGTTGTGTAACGGGCAGCTTACCTTCACTAACCGGCGGCACCACCACGACAGCCTCGGGTTCCTCTCTTGGCTCGTCATCGGGGGGGGGTCCGGGGTTCACCGCGGCACTACTCGCCTCCGTACCCTGCAACACAGACAATCTGGCCAGCACCTCCTTTTGGAAGGACATGGTAGCCGCCCTGCCCGGACCCAACAAGCCAGTAACCCTGCGAGAAGGACCAGGCAAACCCATGGCCTCCTCTAAGGCGGCCAACTGATCGATAATGGCCTGCCTGGTCCGTGCCTCCTCAGTCTCTTCAGGCGGAGGCAGCTCAGGTTGGGGTCGCTTGGAAGGGCGCTTAGCGGGCTGCTTGCCCTTCTTGTTGCCTTGGCCTTTTTTAGGGCCCATGTTGATGGTGTCTGGTTTTTTTTTTTTTTTTTTTTTTTTAACAAACAAGAAAAACCACACCCGAAGCAAATCCAATAGGTGGGTGAAGAAAAGCCTCTCCTCAACCAACCACCCCCTCTCACAACTTCTTCTCCCCCCCCTTTCTTCCTCTCTCTTTTTTTTTTTTTTTTTTTTTTTTTTGGAGAAAGAAGAGGAGAGAGAATGCCCTACACAATGCCCCCTAACCAATAGGCAGAGAAAAACGGGGGGGGGGGGGCAACCCACCAGAATCAGGCCCGGCCCCAACACACTGTAGCAGCCCAGGAAAAAAGGCAAGCCCAACAACAGGCCTAAAGGGCCCAAAACGTAAGAGGAGGTGGGGGGGGGAGAAGGGATATGAAAATCCCCAAGCAAGCTCTCCGCAGCCCGTGTGGCCTCAACAGGCCGAATAATAAGCCTCCCAGCCCACCGCGGGCCCCACACGCGCCCAACAGCACAGCCGCGCAGCGATATGCCCCACTAAAGGAAAAAGGGGAGGGGAGGGGGGGGCGCCGCGAAGCCTCGCGGCGTCCCGATAGCCTCACGCCGATCCGCTGCCGAGCTGCCCGCTGAACAGCTGATCGGGCAGCGAACGCCCCGACCCAGGAGTCAACGGGACGAGACGCAGCTCCTCCAGCGACGCGCGGCGACGCCCGCTCCACGAGAGCCTCGCAGGCTCACAAACGGACACGCGGCCTCCTCCCCTCGGCCGAAACGCAGCTAGACTGCGCCAGGCCGACAACTAAATTCCAACTGCGTGCTTGGGGGCGGGAGCAGCCTTATAAGGCCGCTCCTCGCCCCCACCCTTGGAAAAACCCATTGCCTCTCATCCGCGCGGGGAGGCAATGGGCGGCCCCCACCCTCAGCGGTCCATGGACCGCCCGGTTGGGAAAGGGCCGGAAAATTACTAAAATGCTCTTATCATATTGGGGGGGGGGGGGGAAGAATAATAATTTATATAGTGTTGAATTTTTAATGCCTTGAAATTCAACAGGCCTCATTAACAATTCAAACTTTGGAGTTCAGACACAAAACTATTACCAGAAGGTATGAGAGAGATAATGGGGAAGATACTGGATGGTTAAAATTAGAACTCTGCCACCAGAGTGTACCTTTGAAATGTCTCCTTGAAAGTCACAGAAATGCTCCTTGCAGCTGAACTATGTGTCCATATCTTTGACCAGGAAGCCCCATGCTTCTTTGAATCTGACATGCTCTCCTGATCAATTGAGTGTTCAGACTGGGAAAGACCACTTTTGGTTTCCTTCTATCTCAAAACTTAACTACTTGTTGTGACACATGGGTTCAGGTCCCAGGTATGTATGGGACCAGTGTTATAAGGCCCAGAACAACAGCTTTCTGAAGGCAAGGGGGGGCACAGACCCTAGAACAAGAAGCAGGGTTTCCCAAACCACCCTTCTGGGCTAGGAAATACCTGGAGATTTTGGGGCGTTGACCTGGGGAGGATGGCGGTTGTTGAAGGAAGGGATCTCAGCAGGGTAGAATGCCGTAGACTCCACCCTCCAAAGCAGCCATTTTATTTGGGGAGATTTATCTTGGTCATCTGGAGATCAATTGTAACAGCAGGAGATCTTCAGGTGCCACCTGGAAGTTGGCAACCATAGAGAACAGTCAATCACACACACTCACAAGCCTTCCGGTCATCTCCTCAATAGTTCAGTGGGGGGGAAAAGACTTCTGAGAGCAACAGAAGTGTAGGCTTTGAATCTCATCAAGGAGATAGGCTGTCACCAGCAACGTGACTTCTTATGCAAAGTGACTTCATCATGTTGTGACACTGCAGTGACACGCTGTTATTTTGGGCAAAAACTCATGGTAAAAATGGTTTCTACCATATCATGTTGCGACACTGCAGTGCCACTCTGGTATTTGGGCAAAAACGCTATTGTAAAAATGGCGTCTACCATAGAGTTTTTGCCCGAATACCAGAGTGTTACCACAACATTGCCAACTTGATGATGTCACTTCTGCGGCACACTGGAAACGACATTGTCATGTCACCCTTGACATAACCTGGGCCTCCCTGACTCTCCTGATAAGCCCCCCTGCCATTGGCCAGATGATCAGCAGCACAGGGCTGGGCCTAGCTAAGTCTATAATCCACACATCACACACTGCAGCGATCTTATATTCTTGTCTAAATTCACCCTCTATCGTTTCGGTACCCTCCCCCTAGGAATGCTGATTCCAAATCCTTTCCGACGACTTTCTTCTTAGCAAGCATCACCTTGGGGGCTGTTATATTGTTTTGTCAGCTCACCTACTTTGTGGTGTGATTGTCTCCAGCAACGTCCCTTTAGAGCCAGCATTAGGGGACTGCAGTCAAAAATACAGCTCCGCTTTCTGCCCTCAGTTGCTCTCCCAGCCTCAACGTGTCCCCTTCACCACGAAAAGCAATCAAAAATGGAGAGGAAAACATCAGGGAGAAAATTATTGCTCTTTGGACATTCAGAAAGGCCTCCAGAAATGATGGAGAAAGTAGTGTAATTTTATTTTATTTTATTTCCTCCCCTCACATTGAGACGAGCGAAGCTTGTGGGAAATTTCAAATGAAATGTTCACCTGTCATGGAAAAGTCCAATTTGTGTCAAAGCAGACTGGAAATGTTTAGGTTTGAGTTACCATGAAAAGAAACACTTCATTTCAGGCTGATCAACATATATATATTTATGGGCTTTTTTTCCTGTAGCGTTGAAGGGTTGTTGCGGCTTCTTGGACAAAAAGGAAATATTTTTTCCCCCCAAAACAGAACATGTGTTTCAAGATTTTCTCTTCCGCTGAGAAAAAAAGTGAACATTTTGTCTTTGTATTACCCATGATTAATTTTCTATAGTTCCTGCAGCAAATTATGAATCTGTTTCAAGGTTTTGGTAATAACCTTCAAGGTACGCTTGCCAGGTCCAATTCAAGAAATATCTGGGGACTTTGGGGGTGGAGCCAGGAGCAAGGTTGTGACAAGCGCAATTGAACTCCAAAGGTGGAGTTCTGGACGTCACGTTTAGAGGGACCGCACACCTTTTAAATGCCTTCCCTCCATTGGAAATAATGAAGGCTAGGGACACCTACTTTGGGGCCCTGGTCCAATACTTTTGAAACTTGGAGGGTATTTTGGGGAGAGGCACTGGATGCTATGCTGAAAATTTGGTGCTTCTACCTCAAAGAGCCCCAGATACTCGTGGATCAATTCTCCATTATGCCCTATGGGAATCTGTTTCCATAGGGAATAATGGTGTGCTCAGGAGACATTTCCCTCCCCCCCTCGCTTTCTGATGACCCTGAAGCAGAGGGAGGGCTTTCAAACTGGGGGATCCCCTGCCCCCACCTGGGGATTGGCAACTCTACTTTAAGGCCATGAGCAGCTAGAGATGAACATACCTTTGGGACCACCTCTCCGCATATGCGGCCTGACAAGCATTGCGCTCAGCAGATCAATATCTCCTGGTGATCCTCAGCCCAAACAACATCTGACTAGCCTCGACCAGGGCCAGGGTGTTTTTGGCCGTAGCTCCAGCCTGGTGGAATGAACTTCCCTTAGATGTTAGGGCCCCGGGGGACCTTTTGCAGTTCTACAGGGCCTGCAAGATGGAGCGCTTCTGCCAGGCCTTTATATTTGGGCATCATCTTTTCATCCTTCCATCTGTTCAGAAAAGCTCCTCCTTTTGGTCACTTTCTTTGCAATTGAGCTCGATGCAGGATTTCATGATGCTAGCCTGACACTTTTTAACTTTGCTTTTTGTCATCTGGTTATGATGAAATCTGCTCCTTTGTCACCTATTGGTTGATTAATTGTTGGGGTAGGTTCTGTTGGGTGACATTGTTCCCTCCCCTCCCCTAGGTTGCCGGGGATATCAGACCAGGCAAAAAGGTACTCTCTTTCAGGAATTAGAGGGATTACTTTCTATTACACGCTCGTGAACATTATTGTAAACGGAGTAATCCCTACCTGCCAAGATGAATGCTTTTCATGCCATTCTTATTTTCTTCTTTCAAAAGATTGGTCCATTTCCCCTCCCAGGTGGCCAGTTTCCCAACTTCCAATAAAAGTCTTTTTTGGTGTGTGTCAAAGTGGTCTTGATCTGTGGACTGAGGTATCTGCAGATTGGGCCATATCTGACTGTTAGAATATAAGAAGAAGAAGAAGAAGAAGAAGAAGAAGAAGAAGAAGAAGAAGAAGAAGAAGAAGAAGAAGAAGGACCTCCAAGGTGGCCTTCTCGGAAGTGCTACCTCTTCCACGTGCAGGGCAGGAGAGACAGGCGCAAATTAGAAGTCTCAATGTGTGGATGAGACGATGGTGTAAGGAGGAAGGGTTTAAGTTTGTTAGGCACTGGGATGCTTTCTGGAACAAGCCGGAGCTGTACAAAAGAGACGGTCTCCACTTGTCTCCGGATGGAACCAGGCTGCTGGCGCTTAAAATCAAAAAGGTGGCAGAGCAGTTTTTAAACTAAATCTTGGGGGAAAGCCGACAGGAGATGGAATGTCTCTGGTTCGGGAGGACTCGTCTCAAAGAGATGAAGGGTTGGCTTCTATTTTTCTACCGAGTAACGGATCAGAGTTGTCCACTGTGATGGTGACAAACAGTATGGACTGTCTGCTAGAGTCTCGAGGCGGCAGGAGAGAGGTGGCGGGCCTAGCTTGCTTGGGAAATTATAAATGTTTGTATGCAAATGCTAGAAGTGTCCGAAGTAAAATTGGTGAATTGGAATGTTTAGTGTTGGGAGAAAACATAGACATTGTGGGAATTTCAGAAACTTGGTGGAATGAGGAGAATCAGTGGGACACGGTGATTCCTGGATATAAGTTATATCGGAAGGATAGGGAGGGAAGGGTTGGAGGTGGGGTGGCTCTGTATGTCAGAGAGGATATAAGGTCCAGTAAGACTGAGGTCAGAGAATTAGATTCCCTTTTAGAAATGCTTTGGGTTGAAATAGAGGGCCCAAAAGGAAATTTAACTATGGGAGTTTGTTATCGCCCACCAAATCAAAAGAGAGAGGACGATTATAATATGATGGAGGGATTAAAGATAGCGGCTAAACGTAAAAACTGTGTCGTAATAGGTGATTTTAACTACCCGCAGATTGATTGGGTCAATATGTGTTCTGGTCGAGAGAAAGAGATTGAGTTTCTTGATGCTCTCAATGACTGTGCTATGGAGCAGATGGTCTCAGAACCTACCAGGGGTGGGGCGATCCTGGATCTGGTCCTAAGTAATGCCCAAGACTTGGTGAGAGACGTAAAAGTGATTGCGCCGCTTGGGAACAGTGACCATAATGTTATTGATTTCACCATTTGTATAAATTGGGAGTTGCCCAAAAAGACCGCCACAACCACATTTAACTTTAAAAGGGGTAAATTCTCTGAGATGAGGAGGCATGTGAGGAGGAAACTGAAAGGAAAGGTAAATACGGTCAAAACCCTTGGGGAAGCTTGGAGACTATTTAAAACTATAATCCTAGAAGCTCAGATAAAATACATACCACAAGTTAGGAAAGGCACAAACAGGTATAAGAAGAGGCCAGCATGGTTAACAAACAAAGTAATGGAAGCTGTAAAAGGTAAGAAGGACTCCTTTAAGCGGTGGAAAACCAGTCCAAGTGAGATTAATAAAAGGGAACACAGGCAGTGGCAAATCAAATGCAAGACTGTGATCAGGCAGGCAAAAAGGGACTATGAGGAGCATATTGCAAAAAACATAAAGACCAACAATAGAAATTTCTTCAAATATATTAGAAGTAGGAAACCAGCCAGGGAAGCAGTGGGGCCCTTGGATGACCATGGGGTAAAAGGATTACTGAAGGAGGATGGGGAAATGGCTGAGAAGCTGAATGCATTTTTTGCCTCCGTCTTCACCGTGGAAGATGAGAAGTGTTTGCCCGCCCCAGAACCACTAATATTGGAAGGGGTGTTGAAAGACCTGAGTCAGATTGAGGTGACAAAAGAGGAGGTCCTACAACTGATAGACAAATTAAAAACTAATAAGTCACCGGGTCCGGATGGCATACATCCGAGAGTTCTGAAAGAACTCAAAGTTGAACTTGTGGATCTTCTAACAAAAATCTGTAATCTTTCATTGAAATCTGCCTCCGTTCCTGAGGACTGGAAGGTAGCAAATGTCACCCCCATCTTTAAAAAGGGTTCCAGAGGAGATCCGGGAAATTACAGGCCAGTCAGTCTGACTTCAATACCGGGAAAGTTGGTAGAAACCATTATCAAGGACAGAATGAGTAGGCACATTGATGAACACGGGTTATTGAGGAAGACATGGGTTCTGCAAGGGAAGATCTTGCCTCACTAACCTGTTACATTTCTTTGAGGGGGTGAACAAACATGTGGACAAAGGAGACCCGATAGATGTTGTTTACCTTGACTTCCAGAAAGCTTTTGATAAAGTTCCTCATCAAAGGCTCCTTAGAAAGCTTGAGAGTCATGGAGTAAAAGGACAGGTCCTCTTGTGGATCAAAAACTGGCTGAGTAATAGGAAGCAGAGAGTGAGTATAAATGGGCAGTCTTCGCAGTGGAGGACGGTAAGCAGTGGGGTGCCGCAGGGCTCGGTACTGGGTCCCATCCTCTTTAACTTGTTCATAAATGATTTAGAGTTGGGAGTGAGCAGTGAAGTGGCCAAATTTGCGGATGACACTAAATTGTTCAGGGTGGTGAGAACCAGAGAGGATTGTGAGGAACTCCAAAGGGATCTGTTGAGGCTGGGTGAGTGGGCGTCAACGTGGCAGATGCGGTTCAATGTGGCCAAGTGCAAAGTAATGCACATTGGGGCCAAGAATCCCAGCTACAAATACAAGTTGATGGGGTGTGAACTGGCAGAGACAGACCAAGAGAGAGATCTTAGGGTCATGGTAGATAATTCACTGAAAATGTCAAGACAGTGTGCGTTTGCAATAAAAAAGGCCAACGCCATGCTGGGAATTATTAGGAAGGGAATTGAAAACAAATCAGCCAGTATCATAATGCCTCTGTATAAATCGATGGTGCGGTCTCATTTGGAGTACTGTGTGCAGTTCTGGTCGCCGCACCTCAAAAAGGATATTATAGCATTGGAGAAAGTTCAGAAAAGGGCAACTAAAATGATTAAAGGGCTGGAACACCTTCCCTATGAAGAAAGGTTGAAACGCTTAGGGCTCTTTAGGGCTCTTTAGCTTGGAGAAACGTCGACTGAGGGGTGACATGATAGAAGTTTACAAGATAATGCATGGGATGGAGAAAGTAGAGAAAGAAGTACTTTTCTCCCTTTCTCACAATACAAGAACTCGTGGGCATTCGATGAAATTGCTGAGCAGACAGGTTAAAACGGATAAAAGGAAGTACTTCTTCACCCAAAGGGTGATTAACATGTGGAAAGGGCAACTAAAATGATTAAAGGGCTGGAACACCTTCCCTATGAAGAAAGGTTGAAACGCTTAGGGCTCTTTAGCTTGGAGAAACGTCGACTGAGGGGTGACATGATAGAAGTTTACAAGATAATGCATGGGATGGAGAAAGTAGAGAAAGAAGTACTTTTCTCCCTTTCTCACAATACAAGAACTCATGGGCATTCGATGAAATTGCTGAGCAGACAGGTTAAAACGGATAAAAGGAAGTACTTCTTCACCCAAAGGGTGATTAACATGTGGAATTCACTGCCACAGGAGGTGGTGGCGTCCACAAGCATAGCCACCTTCAAGAAGGGGTTAGATAAAAATATGGAGCAGAGGTCCATCAGTGGCTATTAGCCACAGTGTGTGTGTGTGTGTGTGTGTATATATATATATATATATATATTTTGCCGCTGTGTGACACAGAATGTTGGACTGGATGGGCCATTGGCCTGATCTAACATGGCTTCTCTTATGTTCTTATGTTCTTATGGATTTATATCCCGCCCTCCACTCCGAAGAGTCTCAGAGCGGCTCACAATCTCATTTACCTTCCTCCCCCACAACAGACACCCTGTGAGGTGGGTGGGGCTGAGAGGACTCTCACAGCAGTTGCCCTTTCAAGGACAACCTCTGCCAGAGCTATGGCTGACTCAAGGCCATTCAAGCAGGTGCAAGTGGAGGAGTGGGGAATCAAACCCAGTTCTCCCAGATAAGAGTCCACGCACTTAACCACTACACCAAACTGGCTCTCCAGTGTTGGGAATGGGAATATTACACATTGCATATGTCCCCACAGTAGCCTGGATGGCCCAGCTTCAAGTTCACTAGAGCAGGGGTGTCAAACATGCGGCCCAGGGGCCAAATCAGGTCCCCCAGAGGGCTCCTATCAGGCCCCTGAGCAACTGTCTCTTGTCTGCTTCCTTCTCCCTCTCTCTTGCTTCCTTCCGCATCTCAGCTTGTTCTGCAAGGCTTGCTCAATCGCACAGGAGCTACAGAGCAAAACCTCGATTTTCTCCATTTGTGGAGGCTCCTTGCTGTCCTGGTCCCCTGGGGAGGGAGGGAAAGAACCAGAGCTTCCTTTGCCCAGTTCCCTGGGTCCCACAGGAGAAATACAAAGAATGTACTTTTAAGACCAACAAGTGCTAATGTTTTAAGTTTTTTTTTTTTAATCTTTAGTCATGTTTGTCTGTGTCCTTTTAAAAGTTTATATCTCTACTATCTATTCTTAAATACATGTCCTGGCCAACCCAACATGGCCTGGCTCAACAAGGTCTCCTTTATGTCAGATCCATCCCTCATAACAAATGAATTTGACACCCTTGCACTAGAGCTTGGTTGCTAAGCTGGGTCAATCATGGTCAGCACTTGGATAGGAGACCACCAAGGAAGGCTTATCTCTGCTCCTTTCTTACCTTGAACACCTCATGGTTGCATTCACCACAAGTCATTTGCAACTTGACAATACATTCTTCTTCTTCTTCCCCTTCTCCTTCTTCTTCCTCTTTTCTTCCTCTTCCTTCTCCTCTTCCTCCTCTTCTTCTTCTTCCCTTAAGTGTCATCTAATTTAAGATGCTGAATGGAGTAGATGATTCCATAGCTGTATGTCATGATGCTTTGCGGGGAAATCAATATAGTTATATGTGCCGCTTTTTTTTTTTTTAAATGTAAGCCTTGCCAGTAGTTTGGAATGTGCAAAAACATCTTAGTGCACTTCATGGCGCATTTTAACTGGGTTCATCTCATATCAAAATAGTTGTCAGAAGATTTTTCTTCTTCTTTCAGCCCAAAACTTTGGAGTCAATTCCCCACCTCACCTTCTTTCTCCTCTGGTGATCTTCTTAGGTTCTGAAGCGTGAAATCATATTGCCTTTTAACCCAGCTATAAAGTATGTGTGTGTTTGTGTTCACATACACATGCATACACACACACACAGAACTTTTAGACCACAATTAAACATTTATTGTGTCTTGTTTCTGTAAGGAGTTTTATTTCGGTCTCCACTAAAACGAAACTTCTGCACCACCGATAAGGAAATTAAAATTGCACAATGCTGTCCCATTGCAGTCGTATAGCTGAGAGGTCTGATGTATCGAGTCCAATGGCTCCTGTGTTCTCCAGTGCCTAGGGACATTTTCTTTCCCTCGTTCCTGGGGCCCATGATCAACCAACAGAGAACTCTCTATCGGATCGTTTGATTCTTTATTTATATATATAGGCTCATCACCAGGAAGTTCTCCAGGCAATGTGGGAGGAGGCAAACAATCAATACATCACAATCAGTAAAAACCAACGACTGGCAAGAACAACAATAAAAACAATAAAACTGAACGTGAGCTGTTAAAATTTAAAGCGGATCAGTTTGATGGCAGTAAAATGGAAGAATATAAATAGTATAAACGAGCCTAGGAGCAATAAAAAAAAAATGGGGATGCTCATGTAATTCACTACTGATGAAGTTTACCGTGGAATATATACTGTCCATTCCATGTTGGAGAAACCTTCGAGAAACATTCTTTGATTTGGAGAATCAGGATACAGAAAGGCATTATCCTTTGAGCAGCAGTGTCCGTTTGTTTAGTCGCACATTGTCTGGGATTTTTAAAAGGAGAGCCATGTATGGATTCTGCAAATGGTCTTTCTGAGCTCTTTACTTCCATAGTAACTCATAGTAGTGGAGTCTAATATAACATTGAGAGCTTCAGTATGCATTCAGGAACACTTGAGTGTTCTTTGGCTGTCCTTCCTTCTTCTTCTTCTTCTTCTTCTTCTTCTTCTTCTTCTTCTTCTTCTTCTTCTTCTTCTTCTTCTTTTCTCTTCCTTCTCTACCTCCCTCCCTTTCTTCTTCTTTTCCTTCTCCTCCTCCCTCCCTCCCTCCCTCACCTCCCTCCCTCCCTCCCTCCCTTCCTTCCTTCCTTTCTTTCTTTCTTTCTTTCTTTCTTTCTTTCTTTCTTTCTTTCTTTCTTTCTTTCTTTCTTTCTTTCTTTCTTTCTTTCTTTCTTTCTTTCTTTCTTTCTTTCTTTCTTTCTTTCTTTCTTTCTTTCTTTCTTTCTCTTAATGTGCACCAGCCCTTTAACCGTGTTCCAGTACCGTTCAGAGCACAGGACTTTCAATCAACAACTTGTTCTGCTGTTTTACTTCTCCCACCGTATCAGTTTGAAATGCATTCCGGGCCAAGGTTGCCTCATTTACTCTTGATTAAATGCATGACTGTGAGCCACGGCTGCTTTTGCAGAGAATGGCCAAGTGCTTCGGAATCAGCAGAAACCAGGGCTTCCTTGATGATGGAGGGGGGTTTTGAAGCAGCGGCTGAAGTGTAAATTGAGTAGAGCTGGAGCGCTCAAAAAACTAGGAGCACCCTTCGGGGACAAGCACTCTCCTAAGGGCCCTCTTGCGCTGTCACACTTTGTAAAGTGTAGGGGAGTAAAGTGTTCCTCCCTCTTGCTATGCAGCCTTTTAATTTTAGCCCACATTTCAGGCCTGCTTTGTGATTTTAGGGTTAATTTTTTTTTTGTCCAGGCTTGGCTACTGTGAAGAACCTTTCTCCCTGTAGCATCATCATGGTGCTTTTGCGCATCTTGCAGGTTTCCCCTGGCTTTTCTGCATTCTTTCCAAAACCTGCTTTATTCAGATATTTTTGGGAAGATTGCAGGAAGACTGGGATGGCTGCCGCATACAACGCATCTTTACTGGTCTTGCCCACATTGGCGCCGTTTTTCTTGCTCGAACTCCCTGGGGCTGCCATTTCCTCAGACACTGGAGGGCTTATGGAAGACTGGCACTGCTAGATTCCTAAAGCATTATAACAGTCTGTTGCAACAGCACACACTTATCAGCTTTTTTTTTAATGTAAGTTCCTAGACTTTTTCCTTGTGGAGTTATAAGAATGGAATTGTACAGCCTGCACCTTTCCTGATATAACTCCGCAACAAAAAAGGCTAGAGACTTGCTTTTTCAAAACATGATAGTAGATCATGGCAATAGAGTCATAGAGTTGGAAGGTACCTCTAGGGTCATCTAGTCCAACCTCCTGCACAATGCAGGAAACTCACAAATAACTCCCCCTAAATTCACAGGATCTTCATTGCTGTCAGATGGCCATCTAGCCTCTGTTTAAAAACATCCAAGGAAGGAGAGCCCACCACCTCCCGAGGAAGCCTGTTCCACTGAGGAACTGCTCTAACAGTCAGGAATTTCTTCCTAATGTTGCGTTGGAAACTCTTTTGATTTAATTTCAACCCATTGGTTCTGGTCCTACCTTCTGGGGCCACAGAAAACAATTTCACACCATCCTCTATATGGCAGCCCTTCAAGTACTTGAAGATGGTGATCATATTACCTCTCAGCAGTCTCCTCTCCAGGCTAAACATCCCCAGCTCCTTCAACCTTTCCTCATAAAACTTGGTCTCCAGACCCCTCACCATCTTTGTCACCCTCCTCTGGACCCATTCCAGCTTGCCTATATCGTTCTTAAAATGTGGTGCCCAAAACTGAACACAATACTCCAGGTGAGGTCTTACCAGAGCAGAGTAAAGCGATACCATCACATCATATGATCTAGATTGTTATAATGTTGTTATAATAGTATGTTATAATGTTGTAATATGATGTTGGTCTAGCAACACCCAATGTCTTCAAAAAGCCGGTCATTCTTTCTATGTTTAGCTTCCCTCGCACAGCTGTGAGCCTCAAGGGGAAGGACATTCTACCACCAAAAAAGTGGGGTTTCCATTGCTGGGTTGGGAACAGGGCTTTTTTTGTACTAAGAGCCCTGTAAACTCTTAGAGGATTGGCTACACCAGGGGTGTGTGGCCTAATATGCAAAGGAGCTCCTGCTAAAAAAAAAAAAAAAAAGCCTGGCTGGGAAATACCTGGAGATTTTGCGGGCAAGGTCCGGGAAAGGCAGGGAGAGGAGGAACCTTGGCAGGGTACAATTCCATAGAGTCCTCCTTCCAAAGCAGCCATTTTCTCCAGGAGAAGCCATATCTGTAACCTGGAGACCAGTTGTAATGGTGGGAGATCACCACTCCCTAGCTGGAGTCTGGCAACTCTGCTTCTTACCATCCCTAAGTGTTTTGTTAGGCTCTCAGTTGAGCCTTTAAATAATGGGTGTCAAACATATGGCCTGGGGGCCAAATTAGGCCCCCGGAGGGCTCCTATCAGGCCCTGAGCAACTGGCCTTTGTCTGCTTCCTTCTCCCTCTCTCTTGCTTCCTTCTGCATCTCAGCTTGCTTTGCAAGGCTTGCTCAATCGCACAGGAGCTACAGAGCAAAGACTCGATTTTCTCCATTGGCTGAGGCTCCTCCCCCTCCTGGTCCCCTGAGGAGGGAGGGAAAGAGCCAGAGCTTCCTTTGCCCAGTTCCCTGGATCCCACAGGAGGACTGATATCGCATTCACCATACGCCACTCTCACGTTTGTCTTCTTAGCGTGGCTTCCTTTTCATTTCACACTATCTGCCCTGGGGCTGCAGCAAGCATTGGCATTTTCACACAGCAAACAGAAACTGGTTTTTAGCAGTTTCTGTTTGCTGCATGAAAATGCCAACGCTTGCTGCAGCCCCAGGGCAGATAGTGAGAAATCGGAAGGAAGCCGCGCTGGGAAGACGAATGTGAGAGCAGCGTAAGGTGAGTACGAAATTGGTCGAGATATAAAAAAAAAGCACCTTTAAGACCAACAAGTGGTAATGTTTTAAGCATGTTTTAAGTTTTTTTTTAAAAAAAAAATCCTTAGTCATGTTTGTCTGTGTCCTTTAAATTTTTATATCTCTACTACCTAATCTTAAATAGGTACACATATGGCCCGGCCCGACAAGGTCTCATTTATGCAGGGGTCATATTGTAGAAAAATAGGTGGTGGAGCTCATCCAGGGATTGTTATGCAGCTGCACCTACTATTCAAGAACAAGGAGGTGGAACTCTCAGACGGAGGAGGTGGAACTCTCAGAAAGGTTCTGCAGCTGCGCTCCTGTGAGCTCCCACTGTCTCTATGGCAGATCCGTCCTTCATAACAAATGAGTTCGACACCCCCGCTCTAAATGATGGCTAGAGAGACACAGAAAAGAACAGAAAGAAGTGCTGTCGCCCTCCCCGTTGCTTTTCACCTAATCCTTTTCAATTTGTTCAACTCTTCCCCGAAATCCGCTGCCTTGAATTGAACACAGCCATCTCAGAAAGAACTTCTTTTTTAGCTCACAAGATTAAGTCCAACTCGACAAACAAGTCAAAGCTATATTTTGCCCCTGCTGGAATGAGCGCAGATTTACATGTCAACATACAAATATTATATGACTCAGCCGCAACTGAAACGCCTGTTTTGGCTAGCACGGAGCTTGGAAGTCTTTTCTCGACGCATACTTTATTCAACTGCTTTCAAAAGAGAGAGAGGGGCAGAGAAGGGATTTAAAACCTATTGACAAAGCTAATTTTTTTTTTATCTTGGAAACATATCCTCATGAAGCGGCAGCTTTTTTAAAAGCAATCTGTCTTTTTCAGTGATCAAAGCCTGCTAGAAAATCTAGCGTGTTTGGTTTTTGAAAGTAATGCTTGTTAATAGAGTAAACTGGATGAGATAGAGATTTCAGTGCCAACTGGCTTCTAGAAGAAGACGACCGTAGATTTATACCCCACCTTTCTCTCTGAATCAGAGTCTCAGAGCAGCTTACAATCTCCTTCTTTCCCCACAACAAATACCCTGTGAGGTAGGTGGGGCTGAGAGAATTCTCACAGAAGCTGCCTCCTGCCAGAGCTATGGCTGACCCAAGGCCATTCCAGCAGGTGCATGTGGAGGAGTGGGGAATCAAACCCGGTTCTCCCAGATAAGAGTCCGCACACTTAACCACTACACCAAACTGGTTCCCGCCATTCAGCGAGGGCCCTCAAAAATCTTCGGGTGGGTGACCACCAGCGTTCCCTCTAAGCTGAGTTAGTGTGAAACTAGCTCACATTTTTTAACCTCTGGCTCGCACATTTTTTGTCTTAGCTCAGGAAAATTTGCCCCAGAGCAAACTAATTTATGTAGTAGCTCACAACTTCAATTTATGCAGTAGCTCACGAAACAGAATTTTTGCTCACACGACTCCGCAGCTTAGAGGGAGTATTGGTGGCCACCATTGGACACCACCCTCAAATGCTTGCTGCATAGAGTTGCCAAGTTATGTGGGAAATTGCCAAGTTGCTAAGTTATAGTTGGGAAATTCATGGAGATTTGTGTGTGTGCGTGTGTGGGGGGGGTATCTTCAGGGCAGGAGTGTTTCAAAACCTGGAGGGTTTTTGTTTTTGTTTTACCCTGGGCTGTAATTCTAGCTTGCCCCCTCATGGTGTAGGACTTCTGGCTGCCAGTCAATTGTAGAATTTTCTGGCTACACACATGGAAACAGTCAACCGATCAAGCAGTCCTTCATGGGATTACCTGACAAAGGGAATAGGAGACTGCATCGGAATCTGCCGAATGAATGTAAAGCTGCTATCCGCATGACATCATAAAACTCACCCCAAGTCTATGGCATCGTATACTCTGATGAAGATGATACAATAAAATTCCTACAAAAGTATTTTACCTGGCCATATAACGGTCAAGCCCCAGAGAGGGGAATTCTTTCACACACAGAGCCAGTTTGGTGCAGTGGTTAAGTGTGCAGACTCTTATCTGGGAGAACCAGGTTTGATTCCCCACTCCTCCACTTGCACCTGCTGGAATGGCCTTGGGTCAGCCATAGCTATCGCAGGAGTTGTCCTTGAAAGGGCAGCTGCTGTGAGAGGCTTCTCAGCTCCACCTACTTCAGGGTGTCTGTTGTGGGGGGGGGGGGAGAAGATATAGGAGATAGTCAGCTGCTCTGAGACTCTGTTTCAGAGAGAAGGTCGGGGTATAAATCTGCAGTCTTCTTCTTCTTCTTCTCTCTCACTCTCTCTCTCTCTCACACACACACAGGTTACCAGCTGTGGATTGGGAAACTGTTTAAGACTGGGGGTGTGGGGTGGAACCTGAGAAGGGCAGGTTTTGGCGAAAGGAAGGACCTCAGTGGGATATAATGCCTTGGAGTTCAAGTCGCCAACTCCTCCAGGGAAACTGATCTCAGTAGTGAGGCAATCCGTCATAATCCAGGGAGCTCTCCAAGCCCGACAGGAAGATCTGAGAGGCATTGTCTAGGGATGGCAAAGTTTGGTGAGGATGTGAGGTCACTTCTGGGCAGGACTTTTCTTGTAGCAGGAACTCCTTTGCTTATTAGGCCGCACACCCCTGATGTAGCCAATCCTCCAAGATCTTACAGGGCTCTTAGCACAGGGCCTACTGTAAGCTCCAGGAGGCTTGGCTACAT
Source organism: Heteronotia binoei (assembly GCF_032191835.1). Classification (NCBI taxonomy): domain Eukaryota; kingdom Metazoa; phylum Chordata; class Lepidosauria; order Squamata; family Gekkonidae; genus Heteronotia; species Heteronotia binoei. The sequence continues at coordinate 165,487,540 of NC_083226.1, read as the reverse complement.
CAAGGGTGTGTGGCCTAATATGCAAAGGCAGGGGTGGAATTCTAGCAGGAGCTCCTTTGCATAGTAGGCCACACACCCCTGACGTAGTCAGTCCTCCAACAGCTTACAAAAAGGAGCCTTGTAAGCTCTTGGAGGATTGGCTACATCAGGGGTGTGTGGCCTACTATGCAAAGGAGCTCTTGCTAGAATTCCACCCCTGTGCAAAGGAGTTCCTGCTACAAAAACAGCCCTGTTTCCGGGAAACAAGCTGCCTCCCTCATGTCTACAGTCTTTACCATATGGCTGCTGTTCCATCATTAAATGACCTGAAGCAATAATGTCTGCATGAGATTGACAGGACTTGTGATTGACAGGAACCACTCACTGTGTGTCACTGAATATCCCTTGGGGTTGTGAGGCTTGAAATGCTATTCTGAGTTCATTGAAAGTGGGGGGGGGGGGGCAAAATTTATTTATTTACTGTTTCACATTTCTATCCCGCCCTTCCCAAATGGGCTCAGGGTGGGTCGCGTCAAAGATAAAACAGCTGCAAAGAAAAATCAAAACAAAAAAACTGAACATCAGACAGGCCAATTTACTTTACTTTACTTTACTTTACTTTATGATTTATATCCCGCCCTTCCCACCAAGGTGGCTCAGGGCGGCTCTCAACACACGAAGTCTAACATAACAATGTTAAGTTTTAGGCATTTTACACAGTTAAAACATTTAAAATATTAAAACATTAAAACATCAGAAGTCTATTGGAACTACACTTAATTTCCTATGCCGGTTAGTTGTAGGCCAGCCAGAAGAGGGTTGTCTTACAGGCCCTGCAGAATTGAGCAAGGTCCCGCAGGTCCCTCACCTCCTCCGGCAGCTGGTTCCACCAGGAAGGCCATTACAGAGAAAGCCCTATCCCTGGTAGATTTCATGCGGGCTTCCTTTGGCCCAGGGATAACAAGAAGATTTTGGGTTCCTGATCTCAGCACTTTCTGGGGAACATGTGGGGAGAGACGGTCCCTCAGGTAGAAGAAGAAGAAGAAGACTGCAGATTTATACCCCGCCCTTCTCTCTGAATCAGAGACTCAGAGCGGCTTACAATCTCCTATATCTTCTCCCCCCACAACAGACACCCTGTGAGGTGGGTGGAGCTAAGAGGGCTCTCACAGCAGCTGCCCTTTCAAGGACAACCTCTGCCAGAGCTATGGCTAACTCAAGGCCATTCCAGCAGGTGCAGGTGGAGGAGTGGGGAATCAAACCCGGTTCTCCCAGATAAGAGTCCACGTACTTAACCACTACACCAAACTGGCAGGTCCCAGGCCATATAGGGCTTTAAAGGTAATAACTAGCACCTTGTACCGGACTCGGTATATTACCTGTCAATAATGACAGTTTTAGATCGTCCGAGGAAGCGTCCGTACACACAAAAACTCATGCCTTGGATAAAACTTGGTTGGCCTTAGAAGTGCTACTGGACTCTAACTTTGTCCTGCTGCTTCAGACCAACAGGCTGCCCACCTGGATCTACCTGAAAATCTTGTCGCCTTGTACAGTGCTTTTGTTGTCGTTCAGTCGCACAGTCGAGTCTGACTCTTTGCGACCCCATGGACAAAATCACGCCAGGCCATTCTGTCTTCCACCATCCTCTGATGGTGTACAGTGCTACTGAACTCCAATCTAGCTGTTACCTGAAAGTGATGTCCAAATGAGCAGGTGGTTGCTTTAGCAGGTGGTAGGGTTGCCAATCCCCAGGTGGGGGCAGGGGATCCCCCGGTCCCTCCGCTTCGGGTTCATCAGAAAGCAGGGGGAGGGGAGGGAAATGTCTGCTGGGAACTCTGTTATTCCCTATGGAGATTTATTCCCATAGAAAATCATGGAGAATTGATCCAAGGGTATCTGGGGCTCTGGGGGAGTTGTTTTTTGGGGTAGAGGCACCAATTTTTCAGTATAGCATCTAGTGCCACTCCCCAAAATACCCCCCCCCCCAAGTTTCAAAAAGGTTGGACCAGGGGGTCCAATTCTATGAGCCCCAAAGAAGGTGCCCCTATCCTTCCATTATTTCCTATGGAAGGAAGGCATTGAAAAGGTGTGTCGTCCCTTTCAATGTGAGGGCCAGAACTCCCTTTGGAGTTCAATTATGCTTGTCACAGCCTTGATCTTGGCTCCACCCCTAAGGTCTCCTGGCCCCACCCCCAAAGTCTCCTAGCTCCACCCCCAAAGTCCCCAGATATTTCTTGAATTGGACTTGGCAACCCTAGCAGGTGGTTATAGGACTGCCAGCCTCCAGGCGGTGTCTGGAGATCTCCTGGGAGCACAACACATCTCCAGTTGACAGAGATTAGTTTCCCTGGAGAAAACGACATCCCCTGATGTAGCCAATCCTCCTGGAGCTTACAGTAGGCCCTGTACTAACAGCCCTGTAAACTCTTGGAGGATTGGATACATTGATTGATTGATTGGATTTATATTCCACTCTTTCCCATAACGGGATCAGGGTGGATCACTGCATAAATTAGAAAAAAAGAAACCTACGAGTCAAAACAATAAAATAAAACCAAAACAGTAGGATGATCAAACGAAATAAGATGCATCATCGGCGGAAAGGGCGCATTTCACAAAATACAGGTTTTGGCCCAAGAAGAAGTGATGGGGTGGCCTAATATGCAAAGGAGTTCCTGCTACAAAAAAAAAACCCTGACAGACTCTATGGCATTATACCCCACTGAAGCCCCTCTCTTCCCCAAACTCTGACCTCCTCAGGGTCGACCCCCTGAATTCCTAAGCATTTCCTAACCTGGAGCTGGCCTCCCTATTTCAGAAGGTTGCTGAGACCCAGGCTTTGGCAAACCCACCTCAGAAGAACCCATGTCTCTCCTGTTTCTGCCTCCCCCCCACCCCACCGTTGAGTGGTGTTGCAGCTGTTGATATGCAGAGGGAGATGCAAGTGATTTCTGCAGCCGGAGAAACTCTGGTGACTTACAAGCCACTGGGGGGAATTGTGTATTCATTTTTATTAACTTTAATTATCGGAGCCTTCTAAAGCGATGCCATTCCGTGGTCCATGAAAAATGCATGAGTTAATTGCTCCCAACATTTAATTGCTTTATACTTCTCTAGAACACAATCTTTGAGGGCAAAGGGAAGGGGGCAAACCGACGAGTTTGATCCAGAGATTGCAGATCATCACACCAAGAAATGAGATTGTTACCTGGGAGGGGAAAAGGGACCTGCTGATTCGGAAGAGGTGGGACTGGCTGATACATAGGCATTTATCCAGCCAGGTTGATGTGGCTTGAGTGGGAAGGGTAAAGGGCTCACACAAGCCCTGTGTAAGTTTAAATATATATATGCAAAAGAGATTTCTACAAAAAAGCCCAGCAGGAACTCATTTGCATACTAGGCCACACCCCCTGACATCACTATTGTTCCATACATGGTTTTTAAAGAAAAAGTCCAGCAGGAACTCATTTCCATATTAGGCCACACCCCCTGACAGCACCATTGTTTCATGTGGGGCTTTTTGTAGAAAAAGCCCACCAGGAACTCATTTGCATATCAGGCCACACCCACCGGTGCCAAGCCAGTCGGAACTTCGATCCTGCTCAGAAAAGCCCTGTATATATGATAAATATTTTGAAAAGAAGTGGAGAGAAAATGCTTAGATGGGATTCTTATGCCTCCCCAGTTTGGTTTTAAAAGACATCCCTCTCTTCTGGACCACTGACAGCTGCTTCGAATGCTACCTAAGAGACACCCTCCTACACAGGATCCTATCCAGAGGTGACTTTCCTTTTTGCCCCTCTGTCCTTCTTTCCTTTTTCTCCCCTCTAGAGATCTGTCAGCCTTTTCATCTTCTTCGCAGGATTTAAACCACCTGGACTCGCCCCTCTCCTCCTTCCCCTCCCCGCAAATGTCATTTCCTCCAGTGCGTGCCTTTGTGGGGTGAGGCCCGTCACATCTGAATATTACCAATTATAATTTCTGATGGGGAGATAATCTCCGAGATCAGCAATGACTCTGATTTCCTGTGGCAGGGAGACGCGTTGGGTCCCATCCATCACCTCGGAGGAGGCTGCCGGAAATTCCAAAAGGGATGTTTTATGCAAAGCCTGCAAATTTGATGGTGATTTGGGGAGACAGAACAATGTGCAGATAGTCACCCAATGACAACGGCACATTTGTGCAAATGGCATGCTTTGAAATGCAAAGTCATTCATTCGGGGGCCAGTAATGCCTTTTTCTCAGGTGTGTTCATCCTCATCCTCAAAACCTTTGAGCTTTCTGGTTTTGTAATTAGCCAGAAGCATGCTGGCATTCCCGGAGGAGTGCCATGGAGATGATTTCGTCAGTCTGCTATGTTCAAAGCTCCTGTAAGGAGACTACCATGGGGCTGGAGAGGGATAGGCCACTGGAAGAAAGTCTTCTGGGATCTGCATAATCAGGGCTCTTTTTCTGGCAGGAGCTCCTCTGCATACTAGGCCATGCCCCCCTGATGTAGCCAATCCTCCAAGAGCTTAGAGGGTTCTTAGTACAGGGCCTATTGTAAGCTCCAGGAGGATTGGCTACATTGGGCATGGCCTAATATGCAGAAAAGCTCCAGCTAGAAAAAAGAGCCCTGTGCATAATAATTCCAGCTGGGTAGTCATGTTGGTCTTAGACCCTGGTGGACCCTGAAGAGCCCCTGGAATTAGAGCTGATCTCTAGTCTACAAAACTAAGGAGAAGGATGGGGAAGGGTAGGTTTGCCAGATACCGGCTGGAAAGGACAAGAACCTAAGTGGGGTACAATTGCTTTGGAGGCTGCCCTTTAGGGCATTGTACCCCACTTAGATTCTTGTCCTTCCCAGCCGGTATCTGGCAAACCTACCCCTTCCCATCCTTCTCCTTAGTTTTGTAATAGAGGTCTTTTGTAATAGAGGTCTTTTGTATGATACACAGGCTGGTGTATTGGTTAAAGCAGGAATGTCAAATGTGCGATCCAAGGGCCATATCCGGCCCCCAGAGAGCTCCTATCAGGTCCGCAAGCAATTCACCATTATCTACTTCCTTCCCTTTCTCTTGCTTCTTTCTGCATCACTGCTTGCTTTGACAGGCTTGCTCAACTGCAGAGGAGCTACAGAGCAAAGCCTCTGTTTTCTCCATTGGCTGACCAGCACGTGAAGCAACTTATGTACAAAAGCTTGCAATGCCCAGCCATTTCATGCTTCCACTGTGGTGCCCGCCAACACCATTCCTGGTGCCCTCCAAGTGTTTTTAAAAAGTGGGTGGGGTGCTTGCGCAGCAGGGCTTCTGACTGGCCACTGGAGATGTGATTGGAGGAGCAGATTAAAAGAACCTTGTCTCAGTGTCCGCTGCCACCACAGTGTTGGTTTTATTCTTTCTCGCTCCACTTTCTCAGTGTATTCCATAAACTAGCCCTCTTCTCCCCCAGACTTGGGTGTCCTCTGGGTGTGTGACTCTGCCTCCTGCGGGAGTGATTTTGTGGTGGGTCCCAGCTCTCATGGCAGCCATTTTGTGGTTGCACCCATCCAAATGTAGGGTTGCCAGCTCTGGGATTGGAAATACCTGGAGATTTTGGGCATGGATCTTGGAGAGGAAAGGTTTGGGAAGGGGAGAGACCTCAACAGGTTATAATGCCATAGAGCAGGGGTGTCAAATATGCAGTTTGGGGGCCGAATCATGCCCCCAGAGGGCTTCTATCAGGCCCCCGAGCAACTGGCTGTCATCAGGCTCCTTCCTTGGGGATGAAGGGGGGAGGAATAGCTTGCTTTGCCAGGCTCTCTCAATTGCACAGCACAGCTACTGAGCCAAACCTCTCTTCCTTCTATTGGCTGAGGCTCCCCCCCCCAGTTCCCTGGGGAAGGAAGGAAAGAGCCAGAGCTTCCTTTGCCCTGTTCCCTGGATCCCATGGGAGAAATACAAAGAAAGCACCTTTAAGACCAATGAGTTCCAATGTTTTAAGTTTTTAAAAATATATATATTTGTGTTTGTCTGTGTTCTTTATAAAATTTATATCTCTGCTACCTAATCTTAAATAGATACACACATGGCCCGCCCAGGCATGGCTTGGCTCATCCTGACATGGCCCGGCCCAACAAGGTCTCATTTATGTCAGATCCGGCCCTCATAACAAATGAGTTTGACACCCCTGCAGAGTCCACCTTCCAAAGCAGCCGTTTTCTCCAGAGGAACGGATCTTGATCATCTGAAGATCAGTTGTAATAGCGAAAGAGCGCCAGACTCTACCTGGAGACTGGCAACCCTATGATGTTTGCATTCTGGAATGCATTGGAATATTTTTTCTGTCACAACCCCCCCCCCCCCACCACCTTCAATTGTCAAATGTATCTTTTAAAAACTGTTTTTCTTATTTCCCAACTCCATAATAGGCATGGTAGTTGTAAAAGATGAGGGCGGATGTAATCTGATAAAAGCAATCTGGAAGCCTAGAGGCAGGGGAAAAAAACGATGAAATCCGTGAATCTGTTCCCTATGATTTCTTATTAAAGTCTGAAAGAATAAGATCCCCATAGAAGATAAGCGGTAATTAAGCAAATTATTAAATTGCTATCACACGAGCCTATCTTTGAGCAGTGAAATTAAACCGGATGTTGGGTCTCGCAGACGTGGATGAAGGCCTCAACAACAAACAAAAAAAACCCCCACAAATGGAGGGAGGTTAATTTGCAAAGAATCCAACTGCATTTCAGAGTCATTTCACTTGTCAATCTCTGGGTAGCTGATACGAAATAATGAGGTTGTATATTTGTCCGATGTGCCTTCCGAGAGAAGGAAGGGGGGGGGGAAGGAACCTAATTCTACCTTTTTGCATTATTGCACTGAGCCAAAGAAACCTGTGATATTAGAATACTGATGTGTCGGGAAATCCTACCGTTAGTGAAACCATGCTGCTTGGAAGGTGTTGTAAATTTCATGTTCCGGTGAGTTCCTTTAGTTTTCCAATTTAAACAATGTGCTGGAGCAGAAAGCCGGGTTTTCTTCTTCATCATATTCCTCCCCCCCCCTCTTTTTTTTCTAAAGAAGGGCTGACACTCATCTCATGAGCGATGTGGCTCAGAATACCAAATGCAGCATGCATAATCGAGAGCCAGGGAATGAGAGCTATCATCGTTCGCCCTGTGCAAGGGAGAAAGAGAGAGCGAAAGAGCTGTCAGAGACCAGATATCAGGAGATTACGGGGTGGGTTACAGTTTCCATCACGGTAGCGCAGTTTCTAGTAACTGGCAAGATTTGCGTTTATATTGCAACACCGTTAGACTATATTAGGGGATGGTGTGGAGGTTATGCTGGCTCACTCAGCAGCATTGGTTGAAATTGCACATCTGGAATCCCCATCTAAGAGTATATGTCAGAGGTAGAGAACTTTTGACAACCAGCCTGGAGGAAATACAAAACTCCTACAGAACTGCTGCGTGGCTCGCAAGCTCTTTGAAAGATCTTGGCGATCTAGACAGTTTTCTAATCCTCATTGTTTCTGGGATGTGAATGGACCATTGTCAGGTCTGGGAACTACCTTCAATAATATCGACTCCCCATGTTTCCTCGTCCGATGATGCGTGCTTGGGGCTTACGTTCTGAATAAAACTTTGTTGGTCTTAAAGGGGCACTTGACTCTGACTTGACTCTCCATGTGTTCAGGAAAAGCGTTTATTGTAAGATAGCGCTGGTGACACGGTTTGAGCCGGTGTCAGAACTGGGATACAACTGCAGATGTGTTGGAGCTCACTATAGCCATTATCAATGCACCTTTTTTTTCTTTAGGTGCGAGATTAATTCAAAAGCAAAAAACCCCATATAAAGGAGTTCAATTTGTTTCTCACACTACAAAGCAACGTATGAAATCACCATGAGATAACATGCTGGAGTAACCTTGAAAACCAAGCTGGGAAGGAGTGAACTGGCCTCCCTTGTGGGGTGCTTATGAACATATGAAGCTGCCTTCTACCGAATCAGACCTTTGGTCCATCGAAGTCAGTATTGTCTTCTCAGACTGGCAGTGGCTCTCCAGGGTCTCAAGTTGAGGTTTTTCATACCTATTACCTGGACCCTTTTTAGTTGGAGATGCCGGGGATTGAACCTGGGACCTTCTGCTTCCCAAGCAGATGCTCTACCACTGAGCCACCGTCCCTCCCCTAACTTAACTTTTGGTTTCTTCTAGACAAAGCAAGCATGCAGAATAACAATGGCAAGGGATCTTGATGCCCATACCTGAAGCCTAGACTGTCTGGCACCCTAGGCGAGGCTAACTTCTGGCACCTCCCTGCACTGGTAACATCACCGAATCACATGGGAACACTCAGTTTGGTCCCCCTAGAATGCTGATGCCCTAGGCAATATCCAAGTTTGCCTAGGGGCAGGGCTAGCCCTGTCCTGAAGTTGCCTGTCAGCGTGATTACCTACACAACAGGGGTCTCCAATGGTGCCTGTGGGTACCATGGCACCCACTGATGCCTTTCAAGTGTTTTCAGGCCCTACCTGGATGGAACCTTGCCCAACAAGACTTCTGATTGACTATTGGAGATTTGATTGGGTGTGCAGATTTTTTTTTTTTAAGTGTTGTTAGGGCAGCAGCTGCCACCGATGCACCAGGATCTTCACTGTGTTATTCAAGTTTGGTGGAGAGCCAGTTTGGTGTAGTGGTTAAGTGTGCGGCCTCTTATCTGGGAGAATCGGGTTTGATTCCCCACTCGCTGCTGCTGGAATGGGCTTGGGTCAGCCATAGCTCTGGCAGAGGTTGTCCTTGAAATGGCAGCTTCTGGGAGAGCCCTCTGAGCCCCACTCACCTCCCAGGGTGTCTGTTGTCGGTGAGGAAGATAAAGGAGTTGCTCTGAGACTCTTAAGTTTTGGACTGGAGGGTGGGATAATAATAATAATAATAATAATAATAATAATAATAATAATAATAATAATAATAATAATAATAATAATAATAGATTTTATTTCTACCCCGCCCTCCCCGCCTAGGCGGCTCAGGGCGGCTCACAACAATTCATACATTAACATAAATAATAAAACATTAAATTTAACAATTAAATTTAAATAAAAACCAGTTAGTTAAGTTAAAATACATAATCTAGTTATATTATATAAATATAAATATCTGGCAGCAATAAAACTGTTCTGGCGCTGGTTCTGCCAGTTAAGGTGATATTAAAGATGGCGGTTCTTTGTTCCTAGCAACTCAGCAGTCGGTATCATTATAAGCTTGTCTAAAAAGGGCGGTCTTGCAGGCCCTGCGGAACTGGTCGATGTTCCGCAGGGCCCGCACTTCCTCCGGAAGCTGGTTCCACAGTGCAGGTGCCGCAACTGAGAAGGCCCGTGCTCTGGTGTTTTGGAGTTTGACCTCTCTCGGCCCAGGGATTGTGATTTTATTTTTGCCTGTTGACCTCAGTGCCCTCTGGGGTTCATATGGGGAGAGACGGTCCCTTAGGTAGGCTGGTCCTCGGCCATATAGGATATAAATCCAATATCATCATTATCATCATCAAGTTAAGCTGTAGCAATCATTTGGTGTCTGGCTACCATGGTGTGCCTACCATGTCGTGTTAGAATTCCAACTCTGCCTGCAGGCTCAAAAAGGTTGGGAACCTTTGAGTTACAGGGAGGCTCAAGCCAAGAGGTGGGGTAGGTCAGGTCTTAGTGCTTAATTAGGAACATTAATCTCTACAGGTTTGTAGGATGAGTTTGAATTTCCCTGTATAGATTTTGCTTCTCTCATATGCCATGAGCCTGCCTTCGGTGGGGAGGGTGGGATATAAATAAAATAAAACAAAATAAAATATTAGGGTTTGTAGAATCTTTCGGGCTCAAGTGCCGTGTTCTACTGGAGAAAGTTTTTCTTCCAGACGTTTCGTTCTCGGCTGCGAGAGAACATCCTCAGCCGAGAACGAAACGTCTGGAAGAAAAACTTTCTCCAGTAGAACACGGCACTTGAGGCTGAAAGATTCTACAAGCCCTAATGATGTTACCAGCCGTGAAAACCTGAAATCTTTGATAAAATAAAATAAATAATAATAATTTTAAAAAGTATTGTTGTGTGCTTCCCCCTTGGTCGCATGATGAACAGTTCCAGTAGTAGCATTTCTTTATTCGTCTGCTTATTATGTTTTTTTCCCCCTGAATGCTCCTCCCTGAGTGACTTAGATTGCTCCATTTTATTCTTACAACAACCCTGTGAGGTAGGTTAGGCTCACACATCTCAGGCTCCAGCCCTGAAACAAAACATCTTAAATCCAAATGAGCAACTCAGTCACTAAGTCCATTGCAGCTGCCTTCGAATCATCTGTCCAAGCCAGGGATGGCCAAACTGTGGCTTGGGAGCCACATGTGGCTCTTTCACACATATTGTGTGGCTCTTGAAGCCCTCACCACACCCCATCAGCCAGCTTGGAGAAGGCATTTGTCTCTTTAAATCACTTCTGCAAGCCAAGATAGCCAGCGGCTTGGAGAATGCATTTAAAGTTGCTTTTTTTCACCTTTCCTTCCTTCCTTCCTTCCTTCCTTCCTTCCTTCCTTCCTTCCTTCCTTCCTTCCTTCCTTCCTTCCTTCCTTCCTTCCTTCCTTCCTTCCTTCCTTCCTTCCTTCCTTCCTTCCTTCCTTCCTTCCTTCCGTCTTGCAGCTCTCAAACATCTGACGTTTATTCCGTGTGGCTCTTACGTTAAGCAAGTTTGGCCACCCCTGATCCAAGCCTAGCCACACTCCTCATTTGTCCTTGCACCAGCGCCAAGTACAGTAGGGTTAAACTTTAGCATTGCCAGCTCTGGGCTGGGAAATACCAGGATATTTGGAAGGTGGAGCCTGAGAAGGGTGTTGTTTGAGATCCAGTTTCGTTAGGCTTGCCAATCTCCAGGTCCCAGCGGGGGTTCTTCCATTTTCTCAGGCTCCTTCCTGCCCCCAGTCAGCTGGGTGGGGGGGAAGCCCCACCCCCAAAGCCACCATGTGACTTTCTCCCTCTGGAGACTCCAGTCTCCAATTGAAAGGCTTCCTCTTGGGATGGTGTGTCTGTGTTACTTGGAAGAAGTTGGCTGCAACTTGTGAGTAGCGAGGCCAATCCCTCACTTCAGAGTCACCAGAAACAGGGGGGGAGAGGGGGGAGGAAATGTCTGCTGACCACTTCATTATTCCCTATGTGGAGATCGATTCTCATAGGGTATAATGGGGAATTGATCTGGAGGTTTTGGGGGCTCTGGGGGAGCTGTTTTTTGAGGTAGAGGCACCATATTTTCAGTATAGTATCTAGCGCCTATCCCCAAAGTACCCCCCAAGTTTCAAAACGATTGGACCAGGGGGTCCAATTCTATGAGCCCCAAAAGAAGGTGCCCCTATCCTTCATTATTTCCTATGGAAGGAAGAAATTTAAAAATTGTGCTGTCCCTTTAAATGTGATGGCCAGAACTCCCTTGGAGTTCAATTATGCTTGTCACACCCTTGTTCCTGGCTCTGCCCCCAATGTCTCCTGGCTCCACCCACAAAGTCCCCAGATATTTCTTGAATTGGACTTGGCAACCCTAAGTTTTGTGTAGTGGTTAGGTGGGAGAACCGGGTTTGATTCCCCACTCCTCCACCTGCACCTGCTGGTATGACCTTGGGTCAGTCATAACTCTTTCAGAGCTGTTCCTCTCAAGAGCAGTTTCTGTCAGGGGTCTCACAGCTCCATCTACCTCCCAGGGTGCCTGTTGTGGGGAGGGGAGGAGAAAGAAGATTGGAAGCCGCTCTGAGACGCCTTCAGGTAGTGAAGGGCAGGGTATAAATCCAAGCTCTTCTTCTTGTTTGGGGAGGGGAAGGATGTCAACAGGATATAATGAACATAAGAAGATGAGAAACCATGTTAGATCAGGCCAATGGCCCATCCAGTCCAACACTCTGTTTCACAAAGTGGCCCAAAAAAAACAGGAGGACCATCAGGAGGTCCACCAGTGGGGTCAGGACACCAGAAGCCCTCCCACTGTGCCCCCCACAAGCACCAAGAATACAGAGCATCACTTTCCCCAGAGAGAGAGTTTCATCAATACTCTGTGGCTATTAGTCACTGATGGACCTCTGCTCCATATGTTTATCTAATCCCCTCTTGAAGCCTCAGAGTCCTCCCTCCAGAACAGCCATTTTCTCCTGGGGAACCGATCCCTGTAGCCTGGAGATCAGCCGTAATGACGGGAAGATCTCCTGGCATCACCTGAAGGTTGGCAGACTTTTTAAATTCTACTCACTGAGCTGGAGGATCAGATTGCCTGTGACTAATTATTTGCGGTCTGGAAGCCAAGCATTCAACTGCTCTGCGCCCAGCCGTGTTTATATCTCTCTGCCAGTTGTAGCGGAGATAGCTACCATTCAGGCTGTTTTTTTCCCTCCCCCCCATTGCCCTGTCAATGAACTCTGCTACATATCTGTTAAGAAAGCTTATTCACTTGCTGAATTAACCTAGTTTTGGGGCTCTCCGAGAGTGATGCTGCGGCTCTAATTGCTGAAACGTTCCCATATTGCAGATTGCATCTCTCCCTGAGTCACCGTGGGAAGAGGTTGTGCGCCTGGAGTAACTGCAAAGCATATTAATTGGGGGAGGGGGAATCTATTTTAGTGCATTTGCTATTACATTGTGATTGCCTAAAGGAACAGTACCTCCATAACTTAGATACACAACACTGACAATACACAACTTTACAGAATGTGGAAACGCCACAGTTGTTGTTACGTTGTGGCTGTGGGCAAATTCTTATGTTTCTGGTCTCCAGGGCAGGGATTCACTTGTTTATTTTTTTGGATAGTTCATAGAATCATAGAGTTGGAAGGGGCCATACAGGTTATCTAGTCCAACCCCCTGCTCAATGCAGAATCAGCCTAGAGCAGGGGTGGACAAACTGTGGCTCAAGAGCCACATGTGGCTCTTTGACACATATTGTGTGACTCTCAAAGCCCCAACCACCCTGTTGGCTGGCTTGGAGAAGGCATTTGTCTCTTTAAATAACTTCTCCCGGCCAGTCAGCAGCTTGGAGAATGCATTTAAAGTTAAAGTTGCTTTCTTTCCACCTCTCCCTCCCCATCTATTTGCCTTCCTTCCTTGTGGCTATCAAACGTCTGATGTTCATATCCTGCGGCTCTCAAACATTCGATGTTTACTCTAAGTGGCTGTTACATTAAGCAAGTTTGGCCACCCCTGGCCTACAGCATCCCCGACAAGTGTTTGTCAGGCTGCTGCTTAAAGATTGTCAGGACGGGGGAGCTCACCACCTTCCTAGGTAGCTGAGTCCACTGCTGAACAACTCTTACAGTACAAAAGTTTTTTCCTAATATCCAGCCGGTACCTTCCTGCCCTTAATTTAAACCCATTTTCGGCAGATCAGGCAGCTAGCACCATATCTATTCCCACCCCGCCCCCCCCCCCCCCAGGACATGGCTACAGTGATCCATGCAATGGTCACTTCCAGACTAGACTACTGTAACTCGCTCTACGCTGGCTTACCATTGAGATTGATCCAGAAACTGCAGCTGGTGCAGAATGCAGAAGCTCGTCTGCTGACTGCACCACCTTTATGGGTGGGCATTCAGCCGGCACTGCGCAGTCTGCACCGGCTGCCCATTGAGTTCCGGATCCGCTTCAAGGTTTTGGTTCTAATGTTTAAAGCCTTATGTGGCCTGGGACCAACATACCTGTGGGACCGTCTCCTTCCATATACGCCCAGAAGGTTGTTATGTTCGGCCTCCCAACATCTGTTGGCCATCCCCAGCCCAAGAGACGCTCGCCTTGCCTCAACTAGAGCCAGGGTTTTTTCGGTCCTGGCCTCGACCTGGTGGAATCAGCTCCCTACAGAGATCTGGGCCCTACTTGGCTTATTAGCCTTCCGTAGGGCCTGTAAAACGGAGTTGTTCCGCCAGGCTTTTAGTTGAGACTGTGGGCATCTATTCTTGATCTGGTTGGCCTCCTCCATCGGCACTGTCACCTGTGTTACAAAATGGATTATCATCTGCTGTCTCTATGAGATATCATGATGTGAGATGGCCAGGCTGGGCAATATGTGATATGGTAAACTCCTCTGAGTGCTGTTGAGCTATCTGTTTTTTAAAATGTTTTTATTGTATTTTATTGTTTTATCATATGTTGTACTCCTCCCTGAGCCCTAGGGGGAATGGGTGGAATAGAAATATACTAAAATAAATAAATAAATTATTATTAGGGTTTGTAGAATCTTTCGGGCTCAAGTGCCGTGTTCTACTGGAGAAAGTGTTTCTTCCAGACGTTTCGTTCTCAGCTGCGGAGAACATCCTCAGTGGCGTTGCAGCCGGAGCAGGCGCTCTGACCTTCTTGGCTGCTGTGCATTGAGTGAGGCCAGGGCTGCTGGAGAGCTGCTATTTCTAGGCTGGAGGGGGCGTGGTGAGAGGGCAATTGGTTTGTGAATTATTAAATTATTAAATTATTGTGAGTCCTCTCCTCTGCTGTCAACAGGAACAGCTCCCTGCCCTCCTTGAAGTGGCAGCCATTCAAATACCTCAAGAGAGCCATCCTTTTCCCCTTCAACCTCCTCTTTTCTAGACTGAATGTTCCCAAGTCCCTCCGACTGAACATCCCCAGGGCTTTTTTTTTGAGCGGAAACGCAGTTCCGGCTGGCTTGGCATCAGGGGCGTGTTCTAATATGCAAATGAGCTCCTGCTGGATTTTTTTTCCCTACAAAAAAAGCCCTAAACGTTCCCAAGTTCATATGCTGCCTCTCCAAAGACAGGCTGCAGGTGGCTCACAATGCAAAAATAAAACAAGAAAAATCATTAAAAAACAATATGTTTATATATTTATCTCCTTTATACTCCACCTTTCTCCTCAATGGGAACCTAAAGCAGCCTCCATCCTTGTTTGCTCTTCCATTTTATCCTCACATCAATCTTGTGAGGTAGGTTAGGCTGGGAGTGAGCAGTTGGCCCAAGATCACCCAGCAAACCTCTATGACAAACTGGAGATTTGGTCTCCTAGATGCTGGTCTAGCACTCTAGCCACTACAGCTCAGGGGCTATCAGTTAGAAAGAATGAAACATGCCAAAGGTGAAGTGCCGCCGCTGAAAAAGCTCTGTCTTTGGGAGGGCTTTTTTGGTAGTAAAAGCCCAGGAGGAACTCATTTGCATATTAGGGCACACCTTCTGATACAAAGATGATGAAGAAGAAGATATTGGATTTATATTCCACCCACCCTGAATCTCAGAGTCTCATTGCAGTCACAATCTCCTTTATCTTCCTCCCACACAACAGATACCCTGTGAGGTAGGTGGGGATCTCCCAGCAGCTGCCCTTTCAAGGACAACCTCTGCCAGAGCTATGGCTGACCCAAGGCCATTCCAGCAGGTGCAAGTGGAGGAGTGGGGAATCGAACTCAGTTCTCCCAGATAAGAGTCTGCACACTTAACCACAACACCAAACTAAGCCAGGCGGAGCTGCATTCCTGAGGAAGGGGGCTTGGGGAGGGAAGAGACTTCAATGGGATATAATGTCATAAAGCCTACATTCCAAAGTGGCCACTTTCTCCAGATGAACTGTTGCCTGGAGATCAGGGGCAGAATTCTAGCAGGAGCTCCTTTACATATTTAGGCCACAGAGCCCTGATGTAGCCAATCCTCCAAGAGCTTACAAGGCTCTTTTTTGTAAACTCTCGGAGGATTGGCTACATCATGGGGGTGTGGCCTAATATGCAAAGGAGCTCCTGCTAGAATTCCACCCCTGCTGGAGATCAATTGTAATCCTAGGAGATGGTCAGCTGCCCCATGGAGGTTGTAACCAAAGAGAGATTCATGGACAAAGGATAGAACTGAAACAACAAAAAAAATACCATGAATAGATAACTATAACTATAATAATTCTATAATTTCATACTCCTGAATGTTCAGTATGTCATTGTGTCAATATAAATACAATCATCCATCAATGTCGATGCAATACAACCACAAACAAATCAAATCCAAATTACAATCTTCACCCAAATCCTTCCTTGAAAGAAACGCCTTGTGCCATGGAAAAAGTGACTTGCATCGTAATTAATAGTCCGTAAAGAGCAATTTCCAAATGCTGAACTGTGGAACATCTGCATTATTTATTTATTTATTCATTTATTTATCTTTTTGATTTATATCCCACCCTCTCCACTGAGGCAGGCTCAGGGCGGCTCACAGCATAAAACCGCAACAAACAATTAAAATCCATACAATATTATAAAATTTCACATTCAATAATTAAAACAGTCAAAAAATGACTTGGTGCTAACCTCTTTGATGTTGTATAATTTCAATGGCAACAGTATTTCTTCAATTCCCCTACAGTACAAGGCTCAGCGTCAGTTAAGAGCCAACCGGAAGAGAGTGGTCTTGCAGGCGTTGCAGAACTGGGCGAGGTCCCGCAAGGCCCTCACTTCCTCTGGCAGTTGGTTCCACCAGTAGGGGGCCACTATCAAGAAGACTCTCTCTCTAGTGGTCTTTAGTTTGGCCTCCCTCGGCCCAGAGATTGCTAATAGATTTGCTAATCTATTAGCAACGAAAGTGTCCTCTTATCATTCCACATGCCAACATTTGGAAATTCTTCACTATAGCCTATGAGGATCATTGAATATAATAGTTCCCATTGGCTATTATGGAGCTGATGCCATTTAAAAGTGTCACAGTCCCTTTAGAATCATTTATGAAGCTGCAGCTTCACCCAGAATGGTATTTAAAGAGAGCACACTCTCTTTAAATGACATTTAATGGTGGTTATCCTGTTTTCCCGGATAATCCCCCCTTTTTTTTTCAGGATTATCCAGGATTGGTTTTGCTTGATAGCCAAAAATACACCCTGCTCTATAACTGGCTGAAAGAATAGCCAATAAATACCAATAAGGTGGGTTTTTTTCAGCTCAGATAGAGCCAAATGCACACAGTCTTGAGCACACCTGGGTTATCCATTGCCCCATTCATAAACTTTCCATTTGCCGGGAGGAGGGGGGGGTCAGGCTCCCACCCCTGGGCTCCAGTCTCAGTTGGGACTGTGCTCCAGTGGGTGCAATAACAAGCTGACTGGGCAGTACATAAGGAGGCGTTCCTTCCCTTTCTGCTTCCATATGGCAAATGTCTGGTCTGCATGATTGCAGTAACTCCAGCAATAGGGAAACAAGCTGACATTACAATATCATTCCTGGAAGTGGCATTACAACATCCTCTGGAGCAGCGGTAGAATTCTAGCAGGAGCTCCTTTGCATATTAGGCCACACACCCCTGATGTAGCCAATCCTCCAAGAGCTTACAAGACTCTTTTTTTGTAAGCTCTTGGAGGATTGGCTACATCATAGGGGTGTGACCTAATATGCAAAGGAGCTCCTGCTAGAATTCCACCCCTGCTCTGGAGCATCATGGTGTCACTTTTGGGTCTAAAACTGAAGTGATACAGTGCAATATTTCAACATCGCTGTTGGTTTGCACCCAGAAGGGACGTCATGACACTCTAAAGATTTGCCACAAAGGATGAATTCCTAGAGTGTCATGATGTCACTTCCAGGTACAAACAAGAAGTGCTGTTGCATGCTGTTGTTCCCCCCCCCCCCCGCCCCCTCCCAATACTCCTGCCAGTTGCTAGCAACTCCACTCATCCACCATGAGTGATTTGGGCAAGGGTCATTATCAGGGCTGGCCCTGCCACTAGGCAAACTAGGCAATTGCCTAGGGCGCCGGCCTTCTGAGGGTGCCAAATTGGGTGCCCTGCATGTGACTCAATGATGTTATTGGGAGAAGTTAGCCTTGCCTACGATGCCAGACAGTCTAGGGCCAGTCCTGGTCATCATGGACAGGTTACTGAATGGCAGAATTATGGGTACATGGGGTAGGGGGAGAGAGATAGAATGTTCTACACAGGCTCAGACGGCTCATCGCAAATTGGTATCCCCTTCCTCCCTGTTTTATCAAGTTATTCTACAAGCTGTTTTTGTGTTTTTCCTTTAATATTCACGGATCTATGGATCAAAGCCAAGATCAAAGAAGAATGGATGCAAATCCGCTTGTACCATATGATACTAATCTCATTCCGAATCTACTAAGTATACATCGCACACATGCACACACTCACAGTCTGGCAGGTGCATGGGGGAGAGGTTCATGTTTAAAGCAAATACCTGCTGGGAGCCAATAATTTATCACGGGGAAGCCAAGATGAGACGGTTCTTTTGTACCCTCCGCCAGCTCCCTTTGGTTGGATAATAACCTTTTCTTTCCCGCATCTTAATATCCGCGCTCTGATTATGACTCCCGATAGGGATCTTGTGTCCAGCAAGCACCTTCTCTTCATCTCTGCCTTTCTCTTCTCTTCCACATAAATATCCTCCCTCCCCACCCCCCCCTTTCTCCCCCTTCCTTCCTTCCAGCAGAATTCTGCTGAAGGATTTTGTGGACGCATTAGGAGAGACAAACAGAGTAATCTTTCACACTGCTGATCTGGAACGCCAAGGAAAAGCCCTCTACAGATTCGCCCGCTGAATATTCCCATCACGTCCTCCACACTCAATTGTCTTGCCTGCCATCTTGGCTCCTGTCTTCACGCCTTCCTTCGGCCATCTCTGCTCACTGCCACCTTCCTTATTGCTTTTTGAGGGGTCTTTCCTCACTTATCTTTTGTCTTCTACCCAGGAACCACCTGGTATGTTTCCCTGCATAATTATTGGCTTGCTATCTTTTTTTTTTCTCACCAGATTCAAATTGTCACAGTGGGGAAACTTGGATTTTTTAAAAATGTGAAATAACATTCTCCTCTATTGGAATCATGGAATTAACATAGGACTGCCAAGCCCCTGGTGGGGCAGGGGATGCCCTGCCCCCAGATCCTGTTGCCCAGTGTTGCTCAGAGCCACAACAGGAATTTTTGTTTTTTTAAGAAAAATGCAGCCTTGTCCTTACTGGAAGTGACAAAGGGTAGTTCTAGGAATCACTGGAAACTCTATGGTAAAAATTCCACAGAGTTTCTAGTAATTCCTAGACCAGCCCTTTGTCACTTCTGGTAAGAACTTCATCTAAGTACACAAGGCTGAAACCGCCCACTAGTTACTACCGAGTAGACAATACTGACTTTGATGGACTGAGGGTCTGATTCAGTCTAAGGTTCTGGAACTCTGTTTCACCATGTTCCCCCAGGAAAAAAAGCCCTGCCCATAAGGGTTTGTTAGCAGGCCTGTTCTGACCTGCAGATGTCCATAGTCTGGGCCTTCCTGCTGATGCCATCCTTATCTCTTTCAAGGCTGGATTCAAGAATATAGTAACTGGTTAATCATGAGAACCTGTGCTCAGTGGTGTACCTAGATGGGAAGTGAGAATTAGGAGTTGATGGTAACATTTTCTGGAAAGGTCCACCACGGGAGATTCCTGTTTGGATCTGAGAGACCACTTGGTGCCAAAGGGCAAAATACTATAATAAGGCTATATGCTGGAGGGAAGCCTTGCTAATCTTTTGTTTGTGCTATTCTAGCATGCGTTGATATGTTATGCTACATCATGATGGACCGATAGCTATAGAAAGCTTTAGGCAATAGCTTGGACTCTTATGCTACAAGAAGGAGTGCCATCTAATACCAAGTACAAAATATATTAGATAGAAAGTCAAGTGTACACTGTAGACAGATTGTATGTGAATTCACTGTAACTTGGCCCATCCAGTCCAACACTCTGTGTCACACAGTGGCCAAAAACCAGGTGCCATCAGGAGGTCCACCAGTAGGGCCAGGACACTAGAAGCCCTCCCACTCTACCCCCGCCCCCCAAGCACCAAGAATACAGACCATCACTGCCCCAGACAGAGAGTTCCAGCTATACCCTGTGACTAATAGCCACTGATAGACTTCCCTGATTTTTTTTAAAAAAAATTCATTCCACTAGCTCTCTTCTTGCTTCTTTTTGGTGGTGTGCAGGCACCCGTGAGGCCCACCACTGTGTCCAACCACATGCAATCTATTTCCATCTCTTTCAACATTTGAACCAGCCTTCTCAACATCTTACCGTTCAGTTATCATTTACCCGGTACAGCCCCCAACTCAGGTTTCTCCAGGGCTCTGCTTGTGCAGAGAATAGTTTTCCCCTATGAAAGGCAGCCCTGTCCTGCGTGGCTGAACCTGCTCCCACCTCAAAGTGATTATTAAGGAATGAATCTTTCCTCTGAGAAATTGAGTTCTCCATCTGGGGCTGTAGAATGGTTACCCTTCCTGCAGTCGCTGCACAGCTAGACAGTTATGGCTGTATTCTCCTCCTGGATTATATGTGTATGTGAGTTGCGGAAGCTTCGTCCTCCTAAATATGATGTTTCAGGACCATACAGCCAGTTAGTCTTATCTGTGACACAGCAAGCAAGGGGCTGCCAGATCGCATCGCTATTTTGTGAATCTTGGCACCAAACGAGCTCCTTAGAGCATAACACGGCAGCAGTGATATCTGGGAAACTGCCCGTCTAAATCCAGCCCCCGTATGAGTTCAGAGGGAATTTCGGCATTCGCCAGTGTTTGCAAGCAGAGCTGTAACAAGGGCAATTCAAGGGAGGCACTCACCTCGGGGCACGCAAAGCTGAGGAGTGCAGAAAAAGCATATCATGATTAAATAAACGTGCGATTATTACTCTTGCTATTTATGTATTTTTCCTTTTTATTCAAATAATTACTATAGAAACGCTGTCAAGTCGCAGACGACGTCGAGTGACCCAGTAGGGTTTTCAAGGCCAGAGACTGTCAGAGGTGGTTTGCCATTGCCTGCCCCTGTGGAACAACCCTGGACTTGTCTGGTGGTCTCTCATCCAAATACTAACCAGGGCTGACCCTGCTTAGCTTTGGAGATGGGGCTAGCTTGGCCTATCCAGATCGGGGCATTATGAAATACAGGGGAGTGCAATGTTATATTCTTGCCTCAGGCACAGAAATTAGCTGGTTATGGCTTTGTTTGCAAGACTCTGTCCGCTCGCAGTAGAATCATGCTGTGCTCACGCCAGCTGACAATAAGCACTTCTCAGCATCTTCGATGTCAATGGCAAAGCTACGCATGTGGCTAATTCCTTCCCTCGGAAACCAGTGGGACTTAGCGGCGCTGAACTTTGGCAGGATGGAGCATGGAATTTTTCACCCTGCTTTTAACAAAATGAGACCCGTTGAGCATTGCCCACTCCAGAGCCACGCACACACTCTCACTCACACACACACACATACAGACACACACAGGGTTGCCAACTCTGGGTTGCGAAATACCTGGAGATTTGAGGATAGAGCCTGGGAAATCAGGCTTTAGGGAGGGAAGAAGAAGGAAGAAGATACTGAATTTATATCCCGCCCTCCACTCCAAATCTCAGAGAGGCTCACGATCTCCTTTAACTTCCTCCCCCACAACAGACACCCTTGAGGTGGGTGGGGCTGAGAGGACTCTCACAGCAGCTGCCCTTTCAAGGACAACTCTGCCAGAGCTATGGCTGACCCAAGGCCATGCTAGCAGGTGCAAGTGGAGGAGTGGGGAATCAAACCCGGTTCTCCCAGATAAGAGTCCGCACACTTAACCACTACATCAAACTGGTTCTCTGGAAGGGACATTGTACATTGTTAGGGTACTGTTACACCTCGACTAACCTTTTATTGGGGAATATTAATATTTCTTAGCTCAAAATGGTGAGTCTACGAGAGGTGAGGTGAGCAAGGATCTCTGTCAATGTTTATGGAGATAGACCAATGAAAATCCTTTGGTTATTAATGGATTTTATTATAGGTATAGGTTTTCAAATAGTTACATCCCAATCAAACAATTTCAAGCATACAAGAGGAATACAGTGGTTAGCTGAATAAGTATGGATAGGGGGAGAGGTTACAATACCTAGATCTTGCAGAGTAGGCTCAGTCAGAGGAAACACAAGGCCTCTGGATGGAGATTTCTCTTGAGAAGGGAGGGGGTGAGGGCAGGAAGGGATGGAGGGAGGAGAGTATGGAGGAATTCCCCTTTTTTCCCTAACCTGACAGGTGGGATTGCCTGTTTTCTAGGGTAAATTACATCACATCATGCGATTCAATTACCCAGTGAGGAAGCAAAGTGTCACACCAATGAAAAATCAGAGTGTCATATGTGGAATATCCAATCAGAGATCATTGTGTCATAGATTCATACCATCAATAGAGGAATTTTAATTACACTGGCCAAATGACTTTTTATGGCCCTGTTTTTCCAAACTGATTCCTTTGAAGCTCCCCAAAAGTGATAGATTTCTCCCTTAATGTCAAGCATGGATAGGCATCCATCAAGTGTTCAGGAGAATGGTTGACTTTGGTAGTTTTAGCAGTAGTTAAAGAAATAGAAATCTTGTTAAAAGTCAGATTCTCTGGCAGAAATGTGAGACCAGTTTACAGGTATACCACACATTCACAACAAGATGGCCACTTAACTTTTAGCCTTTGTGTTTCTGCTGTCTTGCCCTGAAGAATAACAGAACATATATATACAAGCCATTTATTTGTGTTGCAGGGTTCCTGGTAACCCTTATTTTTTATGTTTTGATAACTGGACTTAAAAGGTTGCCAAAAGCAGTGAAGGAACGTTTACAGCTCTGCTCACTACGTGTCCCTCTCTGGGCCTGGAATTCTTCATTTCCAGGAGCAGAAAGATGGATGCTCTTTAGCTGTTCAGCATTGGCCACCATGTCTGTCCAGCCTGTGAACCAGACTTGACATCATTCCAGCCTGCCTGGGGCCTAGAAGGAACTGGATTTTTCTCCCTTATGCGCAAGAAAGATCATTCCCATTCAAATGGCATTGCTGCGTCTTATTAATATCCTAGGGTTCCATTGCAATATCACATTCCAGGGGTGCACGGCTTGGGAATCAGTACAGGGGTGTCTTTCTGGATATCAGTACAATGCTGTGCAGGTCACCTTCCAAAGGTGGGATCAATAGATTCCTAAGCCATTTATGTCATCTAGAGATGTTGTAATTCCAGAAGAACTCTATCGGCCAGGTTCAGGCTGAGAACCCTACAAGCACAATTCCTAGGCAAGTGGTTTGTACCATTGGGTTAGTCTTTGGTAAGCACCCCTCTTTTCAAATCAATATTTGGTCACAAATGGTAAGTAGGGTCCTCGAAGATTCAAACCAGCACTACCCAGACATCTTCATGTCAGACTAGGCATCTGATCCTGGCTCTCCCAGACTGTAGTTCAACACTCCAGCCATTAGACCACACTGCCTGTCTAATCAGTTGTGAATAGAGTCTCAGGAATATAGTTTAACATGCATTTGATGCCCCCCACTCCACCCTTAACAAGTTGATCTCTTTCAGCGTCATGATTCAACTATAGAGTTGCCTGCAATGTGTGAAGAAAATACCAGAAGATTTGAGGGGCGGAGCCTGGGAAGAGTGGGGTTTGAGGAGAGGAGGGATCTCAGCAGGGCACAGTGCCATAGAGTCCACCTTCCAAAGCAGCCATTTCCTCTTGGGGGAACTGATCTTTGCCATCAGAGAGCCAGTTTGGTGTAGTGGTTAAGTGTGCGGACTCTTATCTGGAAGAACCAGGTTTGATTCCCCACTCCTCCACTTGCACATGCTGGAATGGCCTTGGGTCAGCCATAGCTCTGGCAGAGGTTGTCCTTGAATGGGCAGCTGCTGTGAGAGTCCTCTCAGCCCCACCCACCTCACAGGGTATCTGTTGTGGGGGAGGAAGATAAAGTAAGTAAGTAAGTAATTTTTTTTTTATTTATACCCCACCCTCCCCGCCAAGGCAGGCTCAGGGCGGCTTACAGAACGTGATACGAAATCATGATATCACAATAACAGATATCACAATAAAGGAGATGGCGAGCCGCTCTGAGACTCTGAGATTTGGAGTGGAGGGCAGGATATAAATCCAATATCTTCTTCCTCTGGAGATCAGTTTTAATAGAGGAAGATCTCTAAGGTTAGCAACCCCTACTTAACTATGCTAGACAGATCAACCAAGCAGCGGTTGAACCCCTTTAAAGAACTGGGTTCCAGCTACACCCTGAAAGTGAAATATTGGGAGAAAGTCACCTGGTGCCTTAAAAAGAAAAGTCCCATGTAGAATTTCTTCTAAGATAATCATAGAGTTATTTTTCCTAAGTGACAAGAGCATATCCCTGGCAACATGCCCAGCACAATAATGCCACTTCCAGGTGACATCATCACACTGGGCATGCCATGATGCACCAGTGCTCTTCAGGGGTGGGGCTTCCCCTATGGCCAGCTATGTGGTGGTAAGTTGGTGCCCCCCCCCAAATCAGGGGAACCCCCGCCCCCAGTGGCAGGCTGGGAAGCCTACAAATCAGAAGCCCTACTGAACTAACACATCACCAAATCCCTTCCACTTTCTAAAAACACTTGGTGTACACCAAGAGGAGCATCAGCAGGCACCATGACATTCACAGACACAATCCTGCAATAACGGAAGTTGTGACCCTTAATTTGCAGGACCTGGCCAAGGCTGTTGATGATAGGGTTGCCAATCCCCAGATGGAGGAAGGCGATCCCTCAGTTTGAAGACCCTCCCTCCACTTCAGGGTCATCAGAAAGTGTGTGTGTGTGTGGGGGGGGAATGTCTGCTGGGCACTCCATTATTCCCTATGGAGACCACTTCCCATAGGGTATAATGGAGATTTAATCCACAGGTATGTGGGTCTCAGAGGGACTGTTTTGCAGTTAGAGGCACCAAATGTTCAGCATAACATCTGGAGCCTCTCCTCAAAACACCCTCCAAGTTTCAAAAAGATTGGACCGGGGGTCCGGTTCTATGAGCCCCCAAAGAAGGTGCCCTTATCCTTCATTATAGGAACGGTATTTAAAAGGTGTGTAGTCCCTTGATATGTGATGGCCAGAGTTCCCTTTGGAGTTCGGTTATGCTTGTCACACCATTGCTCCTGGCTCCACCCTAAAGTTTCCTGGCTCCACCCCCAAAGACCCCAGATATTTCTTGAATAGGACCTGGCAACCCTAGTTGACGATGGGATGTTTTAGAGAACATTGATTCATAGGATGGCCATGAGTCAGAGGCGACTTGACAACACTGAACACACATATACGAATGTGTACGAGAGCTACAGCAAATATTTTGCACTGCCTTCTGTACACAGAGTTGCTCATTCACTGAGCCTCTGACGCCACTTGGACGTTTTTGCAGCCAGCCTGGCAATTTTCTTCCCCCTCCTATGCCTTCTGTAGCTCTCCTGTAGGGCAGAACTCAGTGTTAATCATCACACAATTTACCTAAATGACAGAGGCAGGGGCCCCGACAATGACGGATAAATGTGGAGTAACTGAGCCTCCTCAGCCAGTTGTGACAAAGGTCTGACTCAGTCATCCAGATGGTAGATGATCTTCTGGTGCCACCTCAACGCCTCCCAGCCTTGGAAAGGGATTTTAACGCTGACTGTTTCATTCACTCATTGCTGCTCTGCCAACATGTATGAATGAAGATGCTAATCTTATAGCCACCGATGCTTCGTTATGAGCTTTGACTTTGCTGTAGATAATTTGATTCCATTTTCATTTCATTTTATTCGATTTATATCCCGCCCTTCCCACCGAGGCGGCTCAGGGCAGCTCGCAACATAAAATTCTAACAATAAGATTAATGAATATTAAAATACATTAAATAGTTTACAGCAGTTAAAACAAGAAAACGATCTAGCAATGTGCTATACTACAACTAGGGTGGCCAGACCGTCCCGGGCACCCGGGAATGTCCCGGTTCTGGCCCCCTATTCCCGCCTCCCGGGCTGGCTATACCGGGACCATTAGAGGTCCCGGTTTAGCCAGCCCCGGAGGCGGTGGGCCGCGCGCGCCGGCGGGGAAGGCGGCGAGTGAGGGAGAGAGCGTCCCTGCGCACGTGCAGGGATGCTCCCTCCCTCACTCGCCGCCTTCCCCGCCCGCGCGCGGGGTCCGGCGGCGGTGGCGGAGGCCGGGGAGGCGGCGGAGAGGCCGACGCTGGTCGCTGGAGGCCCTCCAGAGACTCTGGAGGGCCTCCAGCGACCAGCGCCGACCAGTGGAGGCCGCGGAGAGGCCGGTGCTGGTCCCTGGAGGCCCTCCAGAGACTCTGGAGGGCCTCCAGGGACCAGCGCTGGCCTCTCCGTGGCCTCCGCTGGACCAGCGCCAACCAGCGGAGGCCGCGGAGAGGCCGGCGCTGGTCCCTGGAGGCCCTCCAGAGTCTCGAGCTAGACTGCTCTTCTTTTGAGGGGTTATAGAGTGTTTCGAGCCCGTCCCTGTGGCATCGGTCCCATCGTTGTGGGGCCCAGGGGGCCGGCGCAGCAGCACACTGAAGCAGCCTGTCGGTCACTTCCGGGTTCCTGTCCTGCATCTCGACCTGTGTTATTAGTGACAGGCTGCTTCGGCGTGCTGCTGCGCCGCCCCCCTGGGTCCCACAACAATGGGACCGATGTCACAGGGACGGGCTCGAAACACTCTATAACCCCTCAAAAGAACAGCAGTCTAGCTCGCTTCCCCCAAGCCCTGCCGCCATAAGCCTCAAGGGGGCTCATTTTGCGGCATCTCCCGGCAGGAGGGTGGCATCCGCACGGGACACATATCAAATGAAAGAGGGGGCGCAGGGCTATCAGAAACAGCCGGCGGAGGGAGTCGGGAGACCACCCCACTGGGGCATCCACACCCCGAAAGTGATGAAGGTGGCGCAGATAGAGCCAACAGAGCCAACAGGACAAAATAAATAGGCTGCATTATGCAGCACAGTCTCACTGGAATCTCACTGGAATCTGACTGGCTTCTCAGCGTGGAACCCGTTCTCTCTAGTCTTCTCACTTTGAAAAAAGTAAAAAAAGAGTTTTATTTAACTTTATTTCCCCCTTTCCCTCTCTATAAATAATCTTGGTGTTTCCGGCGGTGATATTTGGGGGATTTTTGGGGACGTCACAGGAAGTGCTGTGAAGTCACTTCCTGTTTCCGGCAGTGGCATTTGGGGGAAATGATGTCATTTGGGGGAAATGATGTCACAGGAAGTGATGTCACTTCTTGTTTACGGCAGGTGGTGTGGGGGAAATGATGTCACAGGAAGTGATGCCACTTCCTGTTTCCGGCAGGTGGCGCGGGGGAAATGATGTCACAGGAAGTGATGTCACTTCCTGTTTCCGGCGGCATGACATCACCGGAAGCGACGTCACCGGAAGTGACGTCACTTCCTGTTTCCGGCGGGGCGCGCGCGCACCCCCTACCTCCCCCCCCAAAAAAGGTGTCCCTGGCTGGCCTTCAGACATTATGGCCACCCTACTTACAACCTTCCTTTGGGGTTTTTCAGGTACTGGTCAGTTATATGCCAACCAGAAGAGGACTGTCTTACAGGCCCTGCGGAACTGCCCAAAGTCCCGCAGGGCCCTCACCTATTCTGGTAGCTGGTTCCACCAGCAAGGGGCTATAATCGAAAAGGCCCTGTTCCTGGTTGACTTCAGACCTCCTTCGGCCCGGTGATTGTTAGTAGATTTTGAGAACCAGATCTAAGCACTCTCTGGGGAACATGTGGGGAGTGACGGTCCCTAAGGTAGGCAGGTCCTAGGCCACATAGGGCTTTAAAGTTAATAACCAGCACCTTGTACCAAACCCGGTATATTATTGGCAGCCAGTGCAGTCCTCGGAGCCCCGGCTGAATGTGCTCCCACCTGGGGAGCCCTAATAACAGCCGGGTGGCGGCATTCTGCACTAGCTGCAAGTTCCGGGTTCGGCACAGGGGCAGCCCCATGTAGAGGGCATTACAGTAGTCCAACCTTGAGGTGACTGTTGCATGGATCACTGTTGCCAGATCTTCGTGTTCCAGGAAAGGGGCCAGCTGCCTTGCCTGCCTAAGGCTGGCCAGAATTCATGACAGAATTCATCAGTAGGTTCGTGCCAGGTTCAGTCTCTGACATCTCCGATTAAAAGGACTGAGCAGCAGGGGTAGAATTCTAGCAAGAGCTCCTTTGCATATTAGGCCACACCTCCCTGATGTAGCCAATCCCCCAAGAGCTTACAAAAAAGAGACTTGTGAGCTCATGGAGGATTGGCTACATTAGGGGTGTGTGGCCTAATGTGCAAAGGAGCTCCTGCTAGAATTCCACCCCTGCTGGGCAGTAAGTAATGTGGAAGAATTCCACCTGAGAGCTGCCTCCTGACCCTGGTATTCCTTGGACGTCTCCCATCCAAATACTTCCCAGGGTCTGCCCTGCTTAGTTTGTGAGATCTGACAAGATTGGGCTTGCTTGGGCTACCCATTGGCCAGTGTAAGACAGTTTCTTGCTCTTCAGTGGTCTATGGCGCCTCAGACTGTAGGTGGATCACATTTTAACAGCAGGGGCTGTAGCTCAATGGAAAAACCTCTGCTTTGAATGCAGCAGGTCCCAGGTTCAATCCCCAGCATCTCCAGTTGAAAGGACCAGGTGGGGGTGATGTGAAAGACATCTTCCTGAGACTCTGGAAAGCCGCTGCCTGTTTGAGTAGACACTACTAACTTTGATGGACCAGTGGGATGATTAAGTATAAGGCATATTCATGTATTTATGTGTGTACAAGTGAAGCATGCGTGTTCATGTGTGCACAAGTGAATTTTCAGTAGTCCAGGGGTGGCCAAACTTGCTTAACCTAAGAGCCACAAAGAATAAATGTCAGACATTTGGGAGCTGCAAGACATGAATGCAAGGGGGAGAAACCAAAAGAGAAAGAAAGAAAGGTGGAAAGGAAGGTAGAAGGGAGGGTGGGAGATAGGGAGGGAGGTGGAGGTGGAAAGAAAGCAACTTTAACTTTTAATGTGTTCTCCAAGCCCTGCATGTCAACTGGCTTGCCTTGGAAAAAGGATTTAAAGATATAAATGCCTTCTCCAAGCTGGTCAATGGGGCAGTGGGGGCTTCAAGAGCCACACAATATGTGAGAAGGAGTCACATGCGACTCCCAAACCACAGTTTGAGCACCCCTGTAGTAGGGCATAGTCTCTCCTGAATTATATGCAATGATTTAGATGAGGAAAGTTAGAACGATGTAGGTCCATCTTTGAAGCAAAGCAAAGAGCTGAATCTGAAGTCTTCCCTTTCTCATTTATGAGTCCGCAATTCTAACGTGGGTTTGCTTTTTCCCTCCATCATTCATGTCCCTCTTCCATAGATCTCCAGCCATCCCCTCCATTTCCATGGTGTTTTTGATGCTTCTTAAGACCAAGGCTGCTCAGTCTCACACCAAACAGCGTGTGACAAAGTGTCTCTTTTTTCCTCTTTCTCCACCGGTTCTTTTTGAACCCAGTCACTGAAGATCAGTCCCTATCATACCAGCAGGCAGCCTTCTGTCTTCCTCATAATCAGTGTGCAGGGTAAGGATGGAAGTGAATCAGATTTGAAAGTCAAAGGAGGTCCGTCAAACTGAACGAGTTCTGAGACATCCAAGAGATGTGACTGTCTAGTTGCTCATAGTCAGGAAAAGGGGTAATGGCTTCCAGTGCTGGATACTCACTGGGCACAATGCTCTTTCTTTCTTTCTTTCTTTCTTTCTTTCTTTCTTTCTTTCTTTCTTTCTTTCTTTCTTTCTTTCTTTCTTTCTTTCTTTCTTTCTTTCTTTCTTTCTTTCTTTCTTTCTTTCTTCCTTCCTTCCTTCCTTCCTTCCTTCCTTCCTTTTTGTATTTTGTGTCTTTGTGTTGTGTTCATGCGTGGAAGTCATACATGACTTCTGGTGACCCCTAATGGGGATGGGACGCAAGGACATTCAGAGAGCCATTTGACTGCCTGCCTCTGCATCCCGGTCCTAGTATTCCTTGGAGGTCTTCCATCCAAGTACTTGCCAGGGTCAGCCCTGCTTAGCATCTGAGATCTGATGAGATTGAGCTTGCCTGGGCTATCCAGGTCAGAATCCATTTGTTGTGTTTTACGCAGAATCACTGGATGTTCTTAATAAATCCTTCCTGTTAAACAGGGGTGGGAATCTAGCAGGAGCTCCTTTGCATATTAGGCCACACACCCCTGACGTAGCCACCCCTCCAGGAGATTACAAAAAAGAGCCTTGTGAGCTCTTGGAGGATTGGCTATATCAGGGGTGTGAGGTCTAACATGAAAAGAAGCTTGTGCTAGAATTCCACATACAGAGTAAAACATACAGAGCTGACTTAGGGTTGCCAGCTTCCAGGTGGTGGCTGGTGAGCTCCTGGGATTACAACTGACCTCCAGGCAACAGAGATCAGTTCTCTTGGGGGAAATGGCCATTTTGGAAGGTAGACTTTATGGCATTACACCCCATTTGAAGTCCCCCCCCTCCCCAGACCCCATCCTTCTCTGGCCCCACCCAGGTTGGGTGTTTCCCAACCTGGATCTGGCCGCCCTACTTATATCGCCAGTGAAGACCCAACATGATTTCATTCATTCATTCTTCTTTCTTTTGTTTTATCCTCTCAGTAACCCTGAGAGGTGGATAAGGCAGAGACTGTTCAACTTGCCCAAGTAGGGTTGTCCATTCTTGGTTGGGAAATACCAGGGCTGGGAAGGCTGGGGAGTTTAAAGACTTCAATGGGGGGTATAATGCTATAGAGTCCCTTTAAATGCAATGGCCAAAACTTCTTTCGGAGTTTGATTGTGTTTGTCACACCCTTGCTCCTGGCTCCAACTCAAAGTCTCCTGGCTCCACCCCCAAGTCCCCAGATATTTCTTCAGTCGGACTTGGCAACCCTACTTGACTGCTCACATCTTCAGATTAGTGAGCAGTGACTCCCTCAAATATTGTTACCCTTTAAGGTGCCCTTGCTTGCTTCTGCTGGGCGTCCCAGATCATTTGTGAGGTCTGCAGGCTCCGGAGAAGCATGCCTAGGAGTTATTACAGAAAGCCTACATCTCCTAGGATCCCTTCTGTCCCTCTGATTGGGTGGCAAGGTTTTGGAGGAAAAATTGGCCCAGAGGGGTGGAACCTGAGTGGTGAGCATAAAAGGGCCAAAGCACAGACAGGTTGTATTCTTTTCTGGGGAGGCTGCAGGCAGAGGGGTTCTCTGTCTGAAACCTTGCAGGCAGAGAAGGAGTGCTCTCTGGAACAGGCAGTAGGAAGAGTAGGGAATAGTTAGCTAAACGCATCAGGGCTTCTATTTATTTGCTCCAACTTTACTGTTTTCATATTTGCTATAGCGCTAAATCTTTATCACCCACTTATTGTTTTAGAGCACTAATAATAACTTCTTTTTGTTGTTATACTGCCTGGGCCCTCAAGTTTCCTTGGCCATAGTTAAGAGGTATTTACTAATAAGGAAGGCAGAGACGGTTGGGTGCCCTGGGCCTTCCCATGCAGACCCTTACCTGAGTGGTGGCAGCCAGTAGCAGGCCCACCTAGGCCTCTGTTGTGTGACATCATCAAACACTCTAATCAGCACACTAGAACAGGCTTCATGAAGTTTCTTGCAACCTTGAAGTCTTCCAGAATCAAAGCTGTGAGGGAAGGACAAATCCATTTGGGCGTTTTGTACAATGAAGGGTAAACAAAGCAACCAGAGGAAAAGAGAAAGAGTTGAGCAGCTCAGGAGCATTTCCGAACAAATGGGCTCTCCTCAGCTTGGCAGATCCAATCTGACTGTTGTGGCATTTAGTGGCTGTTTGAGCTGCTTTTAGTTGTCCTCCGTGAGGAAGGTCCCTTGCAATATTTATGACCCTGTGTGTTGTCCTACCACAAAGAAAGAGAGTTTGCTCAACTATTTTATCCACAGAGAACACTTTCCCATCAAATAAGAGGCTCAAACAAACCCTGAGGTGTCTTCGCTGGTCAGATTTGCTCTCAGTCAGACAATCCTTACCAAAACAAACAAGCTGAGGGTCTCTCTCGGAAAACCATTTGATGAATCTTTTACACAGCACAACACGTCAAGGTAAGCTCCTTTCAAGCTTAACGGGAAGAAAGCATCCTTCAACCTCTGACATTGTGGATACCTAAAGGCAAACTTGACTGGAGTTTGGAGTTTTTTCCCTCTAGAGTTGAGTCAAAGCTCTTCACATTTTGGAAGGGGATGGGTCAAAACCGGCTTCGTGTTTTCTTCTCTTTTTCAGCTTCACCTCCTATTCTAATCAATACTTTTAACTCAAATGAAAGTCAAGGGGAATGAGCGAGAAGCATTATACTGTTTATGTTGCCCTCACTTTCCATTGCTTTCACTTGCCATGAATGACATCATTATGTAACCACATTATGTGATGTCACAGCCATTCCCTGTGAGGTACTTGCTTAGGGCATGGCAATCCATTTGCCTAACACTGTGACCTGAATGACCCAGTCTAGCACAATCTCGTTAGATCTTGAAAGCTAAGAAGGGTTGACCTTGGTTAGTATTCGGATGAGAGACTAACAAGGAAGTCCAGAGTTGCTATGCAGAGACAGGAAATGGCAAGCCATCTCTGAATAACTCTTGCCTTGAAAAACCCAAGGGGTCACCCTAAGTCAGCTGTAACTTGAGGGCAGTTTTCACCTCTTCCAATCCTGGAATGAGGAAAAAACGAAACAGCATTATGGGAGACCATGGTGTGAAAAAAGTACCTAAAATGTGAATAAACCTGTCAGAGTTTTGTTTTTTTCTGAGGGGGGAGGGGAATTCAGAACCTTGAATTAGGTTGTTTCTAGCTGGGGGGAAAAAAGAATATTTGGTGCTACTCAAACATTTTTAATGGTTGTTGGATTCTTCATGCATAAATTGAGGGGCTGTGGTTCAGTGTTAGATAGGGTTGCCAAGTCCAATTTAAGAAATATCTAGGTACTTTGGGGGTGGAGACAGGAGACTTTGGGGGTGGAGCCAGGAGACATTAGGGGTGGAGCCAAGATCAAGGCTGTGACAGCATAATTGAACTCCAAAGGAAGTTCTGGCCATCACATTTAAAGGGACGGCACACCTTTTCAATGCCTTCCTTCCATAGGAAATAATGAAGGATAGGGGCATCTTCTTTTGGGAATCATAGAACTGGACCCCCTGGTCCAATCGTTTTGAAACTTGGGGGATATTTTGGGGAGAGGCACTAGATGCTGAACTGAAAATTTGGTGCCTCTACCTCAAAAAAACAGCCTCCCCCCAGAGCCCCAGATACACGCGGATCAATTCTCCATTATTTTCTATGGGAATAAATCTCCATAGGGAATAATAGAGTTCCCAGCAGACATTCCCCTCCCCTCCCCCCGCTTTCTGACGACCCTGAAGTGGGGGGAGGGCCTCCAAACCGGGGGATCCCCTGCCCCCACCTGGGGATTGGCAACTCTAGTGTTAGAGCACCTGCTTGGTATGCAGAAGATCCCAGGTTCAATCCTTGGCATCTCCAGGTAGTAAGCAAAGTGAAAGACCTTAGCCTGAGACCTTGGAGGGCTGCTGCCAGTCTGAGTAGACAATATTGACTTTGGTGGATCAAATATCTGACTCAGTAGAAGGCAATGTCATGTGTCCATGTGACCTCTGTTTACAACTGGTAGGGTAAGCGTACATCTGGGTTGAGAAGCTGGGTTCAGAACACTTGGTTGGGCCTCATTCTTCATGAAGAGGAGGGAGAGCTGAGGGTGATATCACCAATGCTAACCAATTTACCCCCCTCCCCATCAGTGGAATAACAGGTCTTGGAATCATGGTACATACATATACAGTGCAGATCCCAGTGGAAGCGCAGAGTGGTAAGCTGCAGTCCAAGCCCTGCTCACAACCTGAGTTCAATCCCAGCAGAAGCTGGTTCAGGTAGCCAGGTCAAGGTTGACTCAGCCTTCTATCCTTTTGAAGCCCCAGTTTGCTGGGGGGGAAATGTAGATGACTGGGGAAGGCAATGGCAAACCATCCATAACAAAAAGTCTGCCAAGAAAACATCAAGATGTGATGTCACCCCACGAGTTCTTGTATTGTGAGAAAGGGAGAAAAGGACTTCTTTCTCTACTTTCTCCATCCCATGCATCATCTTGTAAACCTCTATCATGTCACCCCGCAGTCGACGTTTCTCCAAGCTAAAGAGCCCCAAGCGTTTTAACCTTTCTTCATAGGGGTAGTGTTCCAACCCTTTAATCATTCTAGTTGCCCTTTTCTGGACTTTTCTGGTGTGGTGGGGGCTTCAAGAGCCACACAATATGTGTGTGAAAGGGCCACATGGGGCTCCCGAGACACAGTTTGGCCACCCCTGCCTTAACCTTTTAATCTCAGCAGGTGGGGGCTGTCATGGGTGCTGGGGACCCTGCAGAAGAAGCTGAGCCTGCAGAAGAAACTGTGCCCCTGCCACCTGCACCTACTGGAGAAGATCCAAGCCTCCCTGCCTTGCCCTCTCGAGTGGCTCGTGTGCGTGACCACCTTCGTCAGGACCTCAGGGATTGGAGGAGGGCGGCATGCTCACGAGCAAGACGCTCCCTGAGCCCTGAGTTCTAAAAGGATCCTGGCCCCTCTAGGAGTGAGGATGCTTGAGTCTCAGCAGGATCCTGGCCGCCCTCTGAGTCAGCAATTAGTCCAAATGGGCAACAGACAGCAGAGGGCTATATAGCTGTGGGCTTTGGGAGAAGGCTTTGTGGAAGCAAGTAGTCACTTACTTGACATTCTAGCATCCACTTCTGACTTTGGCTTCTGGACCCCTTGATGTTGGCTTTGACTTCTGGACCCCCTGACTTCGGCTTCTGAACCTCTGACCTGCGATACCTGGACTGTGATTTGGTTTTGGCACTTTGAACCCTCTTTGCTCACCAGCTACAGACCTTGGACTGCCCCTGGACTTCGCCTGGCCTGGCCCCAGCTTGTGACAGGGGCAACCAAAGCAGGGCCTCCAAAGGTGACCATAGTGGTCGAGTGGGTTCATAAATCTCGCTGCCCAGGATTTGGAAACCCCTGTGTCTTTTTCCCCCCAACTGATCCTTTCCTCCGCTCTGAGTTTCCATTGACCAGGGCTTATTGTCGCCATGCTGTGTGGCTGGTCTTTGGTTCCGTTCACAATGCATTGCCGCTTAGGATCTGACAGCGGTGCCCCCTGGGAGGCCACCGGTTTTAAGCAGTGCTTTGCCCTGCTGATTCAGAAGCCTTTTTGATGTGCTAGCACATTGATCGCTCGGCAGCCGACTTCAGAGGTCCTACACACCTTATTATTTCCAGCACGTGCCGTCTCTGTCTCTCCGCCCTCCCCCACCCAAGCGCCGTCAAACAGAGAAAGTTTCCCTTCCGCTTGCATTTCATTTCCCGTTATCTAAGTGCCCTCTAATGGCATTAGTAAAACAATTCCGACTCTTTGGGAAAAGGGGGATTCTCGGGTTTGAGGCAGGCAGGGACAGACCTACGCTGAGTCGGAACGCGGCTGCCTGGAGCTCCTAACCGGCTGGGTTTTATCTCTCTCACTCACCTTTTGTGACACTGGAATAAATTATGCCTCCGGCAGAGGAGCACACAGAGAGAACAATGGGAGGGGGAAAGAAAATGAAATCCTAAGGATTTGCCTGTTCTCTAAGAAAAATGCCTCTTGGCCTTTATGTCCAAATCTACTTTTATTCCTCATTTCTTTACACAACCCCCACCCCCAAACAGGTGATGGGCAGAATGGATGCCTGTGAAATGACCTTTTGCTAAATCTGAGCACACAATATATACAGACTCTGCTATTAAACAGCTTCATGTGACTATAACTAAAAGGCCACCTTTGATGCCTTTCTGAGTCGTCTTCTGGTTTATTTTGCTAACAGTTTGCTCCCAAAGGAATAATAGGATGGAGGCAGGGTTTTGAAGTTTATCTTGCTCCCGCAGGGTTAAAGTTCACGCATCGCTGCTACTGAATCTCTCCCCAAAAGAAAGGGCTGCTATTCAGCCTATCTCCCTTTTATATTTTGCGCTCTTAGAATTAGATAGGCAATAGATGAAGAGCCAGTTAGGTGTAGTGGTTAAGTTCAGGGACTCTCATCTGGGAGAACCAGATTTGATTCCCCACTCCTCACTTGCAGGTGCTGGAATGGCCTCGGGTCAGCCAAAGGTCTAGCAGAGCTGTCCTTGAAAGGGCAGCTTTTGGGAGAGCTCTTTCAGCCAGACCAGGGCTTTTTTTGTAGCAGGAACTCCTTTGCATATTAGGACACACACTCCTGATGTACCCAATCTTTCAAAAACTTACAGGCTCTTAGTACAGGGCCTACTGTAAGCTCCAGGAGAATTGGCTACATCAGGGCCTAACATGCAAAGGAGTTCCTGCTATAAAAAAAGCCCTACTCAGCCCCATCTACCTCATAAGGTGTCTGTTGTGGGGGAGGAAGAGAAAGGAGATTGTAAGCCACTTTGAGATGCTGAGATTCAGAGTGAAGGGTGGGGTATAAATCCAATATTTTATTCATTTTCATATGTTCATCTAGAGCAGGAATCCTCAAACTTTTTAAATAGGGGGCCAGTTCACTGTCCCTCAGACTGTTGGAGGGCCGGACTGCCGTTACTGTACAAGGCCGCGGGCCGTCAGTTCTCCGTCTTCTGCATCTCTCTCCCTTCCCCACACCACACACCCCGGCCTGGGAACTCACCTCACACTCTGTCTCCGCCGCCTGAGCCCAGTGCCGGAAGTGTGCATTGCTAACGCAAGTTTAGGTCGAACGTCACTTCCGGTCTGATTTTGCCATAACCCGGCGGGCCGCATAAACGTCCTCAGCGGGCCGCATCTGGCCCACGGGCCATAGGTTGAGGACCCCTGATCTAGAGCTACCCTTGTCATTTCTAGGTAGCTCTAGGATTCTGTAGGAACTCTATTGTCAGAACTTCCTATAAGTAGGTGAGACCTTGTTTTTCTTTTTTCTTTAGGGATTCTGTTCCCCATCCCAACCCACCTGTAGATTGGAAGGTGCTGCCTGCCAACCCTAGCTAGTAGCCATTGATGGATCTCTTCAACATGGTGTAGTGGTTAAAGGAAGCCGACTCTAAGCTGGTGACCTGGTTTTGACACCCCGTTCCTCCATACGAAGCCTGCTGGGGTGACCTCGGGCCAGTCTCAGTTCCCTCAGAACTCTCTCAGTCTCATTTACCTCAGAAGGTGCTTGTTGTGGGGAGAGGAAGGGAAGGAGATTGTAAACCACTTTGAGACTTCTTAGAGCAGAGGAAAGTGGGGTATAAAAACTCTTCTTGTTTTTCTCCACGAATCAGTCTAATCCTCTTTTAAAGCCCTCTGTGCTCATGGACAGCACTATGTCTACCGGCAGTAAAATTCACACTAGAGTTACTCATTGAGTAAACAAGCATTGGGCCTTATAAAGCTGTTCATGATGTGGGACCCACGTGTCTGCAGAACTGCCTGTCTTGGAATTCATACACAACCCAGCAATCTCTCTCTGTCCTTCTCTCGTTATGAGCCATGCAGCTGGCCTAGGTCAGAAAATGGGCATTATGA
Organism: Heteronotia binoei; assembly: GCF_032191835.1. Classification (NCBI taxonomy): domain Eukaryota; kingdom Metazoa; phylum Chordata; class Lepidosauria; order Squamata; family Gekkonidae; genus Heteronotia; species Heteronotia binoei. Next base: position 165,450,264 of record NC_083226.1, on the reverse strand, counting down.
TGAAATAGGCTTCCTGATGCTATATGACACATCCCTTCTTTCTTAGCTCTCCAAATAGCTTGTTAAACCTAGCCATTCCAGAAAGCTGTCTGTTGACGTGGCTGGACTGCTGAATTGGAAGGACATTGATTAGACCAGTGACTTATACATTCTAATGTTGGTCGATTGTTGAACTCAAGTTGGATGACTTTATAACTCCCCCCCCCCCACTTTATACTGGTCTTAGTTTTTTAGCTTTGTATTTTCATTTATGGTGATGTTTAGACTGCGTTATTTGAACTTTTGCTGTTATCATCCAGTTGGAAGGGCAGGCTGGGCTTTTTTTTTTTTTAGCAGGAACACAGTTTTGGCTGGCTTGGCTTCAGGAGGTGTGGCCTAATATGCAAATGAATTTATGCTGGGCTTTTTTCTACAAAAAAAGCCCTGTGTGAAACAATGGTGACATCGGGGGTATGACCTAGTGCAAATTAGTACCTGTTGGACTTTTTCTACAAAAATAGTTCTGAGGGCAGGTTGAGTGCATATATATTGTATGTATATACATGTGTGTGTGTGTATGCACATATGTATACACATATGTGTGTGTGTTGTTGCATAAGAGGATGACTCTCCATCCCGTCTTGTATAGACAACTTCAAGAGAAGATTGGCTAAACATATTGAACAGAGGTCCATCAGTGGTTGTTAGCCAGATGGTATAGATGGAACATCTTGTATGAGGCAATGATGCTCTGTATTCTTGGTGCTTGGGAGGGCAACAGTGAGAGGACTTCTGGATTCTGGCCCCACTGGTGGGCCTCCTGATGGCACCTGTTTTTGGCCACTGTGTGACACAGAGTGCTGAACTGGATGTGGAAGGCTGCATATGTGCATTGCCTTTTGATTTGAATACATGACTTCATTATCTGCTCCATCCCCACTTCTTCACATGCAGCTGCTGATGTGACCTTGAGTCAATTACAAATTCTCACAGAGCTGATCCTCTCAAGAGCAGTTCTCTGAGAGCTCTCTCAGCCCCACATACCTCACAGGGTGTCTGTTGTGGAGAGAGGGATGGGAGATTGTAAGCTGCTCTGAGACTCCTTTAGGTAGTGAACAGCAGGATACAAATCCAAACTCTTCCTTCTCCCTCCTCCTCCTCCTCCTCCTCCTCCTCCTCCTCCTCCTCCTCCTTCTTCTTCTTCTTCTTCTTCTTCTTCTTCTTCTTCTTCTTCTTCTTCTTCTTCTTCTTCTTCTTCTTCTTCTTCTTCTTCTTCTTCTTCTTCTTCTTCTTCTACCAGTGTACAGAAAAGCCAGGCAATAAATTAGACCTTTTCCACACTAAACTTTTTTCTTATGGAACGGCAAGGTTTCTCTTCCATTAGGGTGGAAAAAAATGAATTAGTAGAGTTGGGCTGACAGGAGTCAAAATTGCACTCTGCGCAGTGTTAAAGGTTGTCATTTCTGTTGTTTAGAACAAAGCTGGAAATAACAGTGTTTTATAGGAGGGAAAAGATTTTTTTCCCCTTGGTGACATGTTATGATTGATGGGTTTTTTAATGCAATTGAGCTATACCGTGAGCGGATTTGATGATACTTGCCTTTGTTACCATTGGTGACAAGAAGTTTAAAATTGGCGGTGCATGGAACAGAAATGAGGAGTCAAGAAAATCAACTTGAAACAGAGCTCTTTTTCTAGCAGGAGCTCCTCTGCAGAGCCGGTGCTAGGGGTTCTGCCACTCAAGGCAGGCCCCTGCTCCACACCCCCTCCCCAAAGCTCCCTCTATGGAGCTCATATCCCTCTATGGAGCCCAAAGTGACATCATTGTACAGGGCAGCAGGGCCAAGAGAGCAATGGGCAATGCACAACAGCGCTGCCGCGCTTCCGCTTTCCCCCTGCAGTAAGCTCTGCATGCTGTTTTAGCGGTGCCGGTCGCTTTCAGTTTCAGTTTGAGAGACAGCCAGTTTAGTCTGGTGGTGAAGTGTGCAGACTCTTATCTGGGAGAACCGGGTTTGATTCCCCACTCCTCCACTTGCACCTTCTGGAATGGCCTTGGGTCAGCCATAGCTCTGGCAGAGGTTGTCCTTGAAAGGGCAGCTGCTGTGAGAGCCCTCTCCAGCCCCACCCACCTCACAGGGTGTCTGTTGTGGGGGAGGAAGATACAGGAGATTGTGAGCTGCCTTGAGACTCTGAGATTTGGAGTGGAGGGCAGGATATAAATCCAGTATCATCATCTTCTTCTTCAGGTTGAAAGTGGCTGAGCAGCGCCTTACAAAGGTGCCACTTGGCCACTTTCAACCCAAAAGTAACTAGTGCCGCTAAAACACTGCACCAAGCTTACTGCAAGGGGAAAGCGCTCCTCTGATCCTGCCTTGAAGACAGGGTCCGGAGGAGTGCTCTGCGTGGGTAAGGGGGCACCTAGTGGTGCCCCCAGGTGGGGTAGTGCCCCAGGCTGCCACCTACCCTGCCTACTCCCTTGCGCCAGCCCAGCTCCTCTGCATATTAGGGCATGCCCCCCTGATGCAGCCAATCCTCCTGGAGCTAACAGTAGGCCCTGTACTATGAGTTTTAAGCTCTTGGAGGATTGGCTATATCAGGGGGGTGGGGCCTAATATGCAGAGGAGCTCCTGCTAGAAAAAGAGCCCTGACTTGAAATATTCAGCTTTAAAAAGCGGGGCTCATTTTGAAAGGTATATGCAGATACCCTGGGCCAGATGACCCAGAGTAGAGACTTTGACTAGTCTTTGGGTTTTCACACTGGTTGGCAAACAACTGTCAGTAGGAAAACACCAGACTTCAGATTGTTTCTGAAATGAGTTAAATGGTTTATTGAAAAGAATAACGCACCACCAAAGCAAATTGCAAAGTCAATCAGTTGAATGGTACATGAATAAATGAAAAAGGTATGGGTGTAAAATCATCAATACAATGTAGATGGTTACAAGAAATATTTTTATTGACAACTTATTGAATTGTTTTGAGTTGTAAGTGGAAGCTTCCACAGAATCTTTTGGCAGAAAGGAAGGGTGTACATTTCTTTAAAAAAAACCCCTAAATCAAATAACCATCAACATGAACCAACCCATTTGCAGAGACCTTGCCAGCTTTCCTTTTCATTGTAATTAAAAAATGCACTGGGCCAGAACTTGCAAATTAGCCGAAAATTTCATTTTGTCCAAATCTCCAGGTTGGCCATAAGAAGTTGCATTACAGTATTCACTCATGGGCACTTTTGTCTTCTTCTAAACACCCCTAACAGATATGTTTACCCTAATGTTTTCTTTTCTTTATTTTACGTCTCTCACAATCACTCAGATATAGCTTCTGATAAATCATCTTGAATTCCATGTCTTCCACGTTCTTTGTACTTTAATTACTGAATAAAACGCTAAAGTAAAATATAAATATACTCATCTTAGATTAGATCAGATGAATTGTCTGATCCATATGGCTTAATGCAGGTGACCAAATAAGTTCAAGAGTTGTAAAATACTCATTGTTATACTACTGATAAATTTATATGCAAATAAATTTATTTCACTTTATCCCCAAAAGCTTTATGTGATGGTATTCGTTTTTGCTTCCAAATATCAGCCTTGCAAGTGTTATTATATATGTGTGTGTGTTTCTTTCTTTCTTTCTTTCTTTCTTTCTTTCTTTCTTTCTTTCTTTCTTTCTTTCTTTCTTTCTTTCTTTCTTTCTTTCTTTCTTTCTTTCTTTCTTTCTTTCTTTCTTTCTTTCCTTCTTTCTTTCCTTCCTCCTTCCTTCCCTCCCTCCCACCCTTCCTTCCTTCCTTCCTTCCTTCCTTCCTTCCTTCCTTCCTTCCTTCCTTCCTTCCTTCCTTCCTTTCTTCCTTCCATCCATCCATCCATCCATCCATCACTTTTTTTTAGCAGGAATGTAAAGGAACACTGCTGTCCAGATTTATATGAATCATTACTTTACTTTGATCTTCTAAAAACAGTTGTACTTTATGTAATATATTTATGTATTATACTTATTAAAATTATTTTTAATAGATAATATCAAAGATCTTTGTACTTCATCCTGCCTCCTTCCATCTCTGGATGAGGATATATAGTTAACCACAGGGAGGAAAAGTTCAAGTTGGGTCAAGGCACTCAATGGAAAAATGAAATTATTTTCTGACACAACAAGATTAGTGGATACTTCATAAATCCCCAATCCACCCTCTCCATCCTTTCATTTGGAATAAGTTTCAGAGGGGAGAATGATGTTGAGAGACCTTGTCAGAGGTATGCTGGGAAACAAGTAGGGTTGCCAACCTCCAAGTAGCCCCTGGAGTTCTCCTGCTATTGCAATTATCTCCAGATGACCAAGAAGACGACAGTGAAGAAAATGGCTGCTTTGGAGGGTGGACTCTATTGCACTGTCCCTCCCCTTCCCACTTTCCACAGGCTTCACTTCCTCCCCCCAATCCCCAGGTATATTTCCCAACCCAGAGCTGGCAACCTTATATGTGTGTGTTCCTTTAACTGGTGGTAAATTGCAGTAGACAAAGGGGGGTGAAAGAAGGGAATGAGTGAGTGAGGTGATTGGTTGGTGCCTGAGTGTGGGTGGAGCTAAGAAATATGTGTGGAGAGAGAGATGGAGAGAGAGACAGAGAGAGGTCAGCAGTGAACTCTCAACAGAGCGACAGCAATTAACTGTGGGCGATTTCCCACACAGCTTACCGAGGAGCGAAATCCCTCCTTACCGCGCAGCGTCTGCTCGGATTTCCCACCAACTGCTCCGCAGATTCAGGAAGTGCCAGACCTTTTGCGTCTCAAATGGAAATCGCTAAAACCCTAGTTTACGTTAGCAACGCAAAAGGTCCGGCACTTTCTGAATCTGCAGAGCAGTTGGTGGGAAATCCGAGCAGACGCTGCGCGGTGAGGAGGGACTTTGCTCCTCGGTAAGCTGTGTGGGAAATCACCCTGTCAGTCATGGTCAATCAGCAGCCTGCAGGGACTGAGAAGCAGGCTTCTGATGAGAATCCCGTACTAGTGCTGTGAAAGCCATTAAGCTACTAAGATTCTAGGAAGAAAAGTAGAGTACGTTAGAGGGCATATTAGGGGCTAGAGAGAGAGCCAAGACCTAATATTGTCAGAGATTAGAGTGTGAGAGACAGAAACTGACAGAAATTTGAGTTAGGAAAAGAAAGGAGGATTTGAGAGTGAGGAACGTGTGAAGTGAAAGAGTGACACCTCAGACAGAAGTTCTTATTAAATTATACTAGAGAGAGCCAGTTTGGTGTAGTGGTTAAGTGTGTGGACTCTTATCTGGGAAAACCAGGTTTGATTCCCCAGTCCTCCACTTGCACCTGCTGAGATGGCCTTGGGTCAGCCATAGCTTTCATAGAAGCTGCTGTAAAAGCTGCTGTCCTTGAAAGTGCAGCTGCTGTAAAAGCACTCTCAGCCCCACCTATCTCACAGGGTGTTTGTTGTGTGTGTGTGTGTGTGTGGGGGGGGAAGGTAGAGGAGATTGTGACCGCTCTGAGATTCAGAGTATAGGGCGGGATATAAATCCAAAATCTTCTTATTATTCACTGAAGAATTAAGCTATAAATACCTTAAAACCAATACACTTCTTGTACAAAAAAAGTTTTATTTTGTTTCATATCAACCTGGAGTCCTATGATTTTAAAATCTAAAAGTCTCATCCTCAGGGCCACATAGTCCAATGAAGAAGCCTTACAGATTGGGCACAATTCTGTGGGGAACATTAAGTGTTTGGAATTAAATTCCTGGTGTCAGCATTTCATGCATTAAGAGGGAAGTCATGGCACCTAGGAACAAGGAATGTCCAAATCCTTCCTACAATTGAAATCTGCAGGGGTGGAATTCTAGCAGAAGCTCCTTTGCATATTAGGCCACACACCCCTGATGTAGCCAATCCTCCAAAAGCTTACAAAAAAGAGCCCCCTAAGCTCTTGGAGGATTGGCTGCATCAGCAGTGTGTGGCCTAATATGCAAAGGAGCTCCTGCTAGAATTCCACCCCTGGAAATCCATGCCCGAAAGTGTAGCCATCCATCATATCAAAGTAAATTGCACCTCATAGAAGGCTGTTTAGGCACAGTCAATCAAATGGATGTTAGCAGAGCTTGGTGGGGTTGTGCCATCTTCAGGAAAGAAGGAAGCAAAGTGCAATGGGGGGAATGATGCTCTAAATGAGAAATATTTATTCATAGTCTTGGACTTTCTGAAGACTGAGTTATGACAAAGTGGGGGAAAGGACATGCCATGCAAAATGTTAATAATCTCTGTACTATGAAGTAAACCTTTTTTTTTCCGCCTTTGTCAGGAATCGTGGTTAATTATTCTAGC